>NW_002061491.1:0-2870 GCF_000150275.1 Trichoplax adhaerens
CCATGATTTATCACACTCTCATCGTAGTATAAATCGATATCAATTAAGAATATCGGCATTTATTTTTTAGCCATCTATTAATGCTATACTGTACGTTGGAAAAAATTCACATTGATACTTACAAAGAGCGCAATCTAGTAGTGCCGTTGAAGGACTCAGATTGAATGGCTGTGATAGAATTCAGATCGAGCTTACTAAATAGAATGTAATATGTATAGTTAGGATTTACGCTACATAGATATAAGCGTAAGTTTTAGTACATAGCAGAAATATTATCTTCTTATAAGCTACTGTACTACATAGTTAATGATAGCAAAGTAGAAACATAATCTAAATCATGAAGACAAGTTTATATTGTTAATGTTGTAGACTTGCAGGATGATTAATATTTTTAGTGCAGTGAGAATCTAAACTATGGTTGATTGCATCTGGGTGTTTTTACGTCCTACTCCATAGACTGGTCGTAGATAGAATTTATAACTAGATGAGATTGCATGCTTAGATGATACAGATGATTTTAAATATCCATTCTAATGTTTGGTTTAAAAGATTTCAAACTAGATGCTGACAGGGATTGAAGGCTTTTCAGATCTGCAAACATTCCGCTTGATATTTCCGTTAAGTAGTTTTGCGTTAGGAAACTAATTATGGCAAAAAGAAAGAGGTCAATTATAAAATGATGAAAGAAGGACTATCAATATCTAGTTTCTAGAACTATTAAAAGGTAGTCTAAATGATCGATAAATTAGAATTATCTAATTAGAAATGATACAAACAGTTTACGCAAATTTAGAGCTTGAGAAAACGAATTGGAAGCAATATAGTCGATTCTGTTATAGCTGAGGTCACTAAGAGTCATTAAAAAAATGATATTATAATGAAGTTAACAATTTATTACGATTACATACGATATTAGGCGTACATGTGTTCAAATAAAAATTAAATACTACGATATACTAAATAGTAAAAACTCTATTTCTATTTATAAAGGAAGCCTTTGTACCAGCATTGTGTTAAACTTTAAATTTAATCGACCTATACTATGTGAAGGTATAGGAAATTACTTCGTAACTATTTCTAGATTAGTGAATTCTATCGCAATTATATCTAAATCTATTTTCAGTGAAATAAATAGCTACAATTTTAAAATAAAATTGTGAACCTATTCCCGTAACTGAAGCATAGGGTACAGTTCTTAATCATAAGTATTGCATTTAATATAACGAAAATGAACGTGTTGTATGACTCTGTTTTCGAAGATAGAAATAATTTAGTATCGAAATAATATTATGGATTCGTTTTACTTAGAACAGGCAAAAGAAAATCTATGGTGTTGTTACAGTGTTAAATACTGTATTACAGTAGAAATAACTATGTTAGGATAATTCTATTAGACTATCCTTATTTAGTTAACTTCTAGTTTGGATATACTGTGTTTTAATATAGCACTGACTTTTTATGACAGTGACACTTATACACATACTGAAATTAATAGTTATAATAGGGAATACAAATCATCTGCTTACAGTTCGAATCATTGTGATTGTAATTTACTTATGGTAGACTGTAAATTATCATGGAAATGTTCCGTGATAGGACATATCGTAATCTGGCTATTCTGTATTAGTCATTACATGTCTATATTCGTAAATACTGTTGTCTGCATTAAGGAAGCAGTAGCTAAAATTAATATCTAATTCAGTAAATGATTCTAATGTTAATTGTATTAACTATGACTCATGAACTATTGAGGAATAGTATATCAATGCAGTATATCGTGAAATAAAGAAGAATTGTCCAACTTAGTGTTTAACTTAAAATACGAGGCGTCTAAGTCTTTGTGTAGTCTGCTAGTAGAGCAAAAGTGTTTGTGATAGTGCAGATATCGTTCCTTGATACGTGGTTCAAGGAATTGACTTATTGATCGTATATTGCGTTATCTTGTTGCAAAGCTGTTTTGTGACAGGTGTTAAGGCTGAAGACGTAAAAATTGGGAAGTAACGGTTGTAGAGGAATGCTTATATAGGCTTTAAACTGTATACGAATTCAGCTGCATAAACTGTTTAACTAAATAAGATAGCTATACAGCTCTCTGAAACAACTTACAGTGTTTTAAGATTGGTTAAACAGGACATAGCGCCGTGATTGATATTTGTTAAATTATTTCTTTTCAATTCGCTATTTAATACAAAGTACAATTAAAGTCATTGGGAGAAAATTGTAAAATTCGAGCAGAGATTTAAATCCTGAATTCATTAGAAACATTATAGTAGTACGAAGTCTTATAATTTGGATAAAACGGGTAGAATACGAAACGGAATTTCAAATAAATACAGATATTGTAGGTTGGGAAGGCTGCAAAACGATCTTGACTCGATGTCCGCAATGTTGTTGATATTTAAATCTCTAATAAAGATATAGTTATCGGAAGATATTTGTCAATTATATCCGTGTTATAGTCTATAAAATAAATGAGTTTGCGCTGCGCAGAATAAATGAATATTTAGTAAATGCACAAGAAATATATCCAAGTTCGCTTTTTAGACATAGCTTGGAAAGGTACAACTTTTACTTACAGGGTAATGACTTTGGCTAAACAAGTAAGACTTTTCCTTGATATATAATTTAAGTTATTTCCATTCAAAGATCTACATAATGATAAGTCAGTAAAGGATAAGGCTGTGTTTCATTCCATCGAAAATTGAGCTTGCTTTATTCTATCCAAATATTAGTTATATACTACAAATTTAAAACGGAAATTCGACTATCTATTGATAACTCTTACGGTTATAAAAAATTTCAAGTTTTATAGGATGCCTTCTCGATAGTTTCAAATATTATTTTAATATTTAGCAACCCAATATGCTGCT
>NW_002061490.1:0-2882 GCF_000150275.1 Trichoplax adhaerens
AATATTTTATTATAACATTAGTGCTAAAATTGAACCAAATTTATTTTAGGAGCATATAATCCTCAACTTTGCTTTAACGGTTTATCTTATCAATTATAGCACTCGCTATTTGATTGAAAAGTGACGTACTATAAAGATAGGTAGAGAAAATTAAGCATGGCAAGTTGGGCGCAATTATAAATTTCTTGGTCAATATTCAATTAATCTGTATTAGATTTAACCATCTTGCTTTTCTTAAATTATCCTTTCCAGGGTAGCATAGTGAATAAATCAAATCTTTCAAAGCAGATAACGCTATTTGTAAAATCAATACGTACAATTCTACGTGATAAAGCTGATAGCAAAGCGACGGGAGTTTGCACTAGTACTTCTTAAAGCACACCAAAATCTTCCTGTCGCGTTTAAAGGTCTAACAATCAATTATGTCGCAGTAAAAACGTTCAATCTTAAAAAGTAAAGGGTGATGATAGTTGTCACGGTACGCCGTTACTAATTAAGTAACTGTAAATTAATGAATGCTTATGAATAGATAAGATAAGGTTATGTGCTATGTTTTAATGCGATTGTAGCTGATAATAGGATGGTAGAAATGAGATAAAAATAGAAGTTGTTAGCAGTTAATTTACTGTAGGTTTATAAGGTATGTTAATCTCTAAAAATTGAGCTGTATATGGATGAAGGTTAAGCGTCTTAACACCTGATAGCTTGTAGCTATCTAAGTCTGAGAATATCGACATGTATATTTAGTAATGGTATTATACTAATTAATGTAACTTGTAAAGCATGAATTCTCACTCGTTAATATTGGAATTCACTGTAGAAACCTATTTAAGCGCGTGTGTTTGTAGAATAAAGAAAGTAATTGCTCAAGAAACGGCAAGACTCATATCGTGAAGAATAGTGTAATAATTAGTCAGTTGTCTGTGGAGATCAGCCGAGAAATCGAGTTCTCAAATACTTCTCTCATAGAAACTGACAGTACTGGGAGAAATAGCCCAAGTTTTAAGTAACTACACTAGAGTTCTTTACTTTCCTTTGCCACAAGTGAGGGTTGTGACAAAATAGTATCGGATACAAAATTTCTACGATATACATTTAATAGATAACCTGACGATATATATAACACGATGAAAGAGATGATAGCAGCAATCTTCCGGATAGATGTGACAGCCATTTTTAGATGTAGGCCTGGGACTGCTAGACTGTAAATCACTTATACCAATTGAAGCCTTGGTAACATGTCCTGAATGAGTGCTTGATATTATCGTTGAGGGGACAATTAATAATTAGTACTGGATATTAACATCTAGTAGTCACAGATGGAATACCATGAATTGAACTGTTAATTAGTTCTTGAATTGATATGGGCATAATCATTTCCATTGTATAATGGTATCATAATGACACGTCGCTGTCTGATATTATGCATTGTTCTAATACAGACTATCGATGAAGCAGCTTCTATATCATTATTAAAATAATTGAGTATTATCATATTTGAAGTATTTAATTAACCCATCTGCTGAATTTAAACAATGATGTTTGTTATTTTACATCAAAATGAATCATAAAAATAACGCTTCATGGCATATAGATGTTTTTATGTTATGGATAGTATGTTTATTGGCTGTGATGATTTAATTAGCCTTAGCTATGTTTTTTAATACTGTTAAATTTAAACAGTGATATTTATTATTATTTCACGTCATAAAGAAAGATAAAAATGACACTTCACGACATAAAGATGCTTCCATGTTATAGATAGTATGTCTTATTGGCTAAATGATTACGTTAACCTTAGGCATGATTCCTAAAGCAGGAAAATATAGATAGTGATATTTGTTATTTTACGTCTAAGAGAAACATAAAAATAGTGATGCATGGCATATATTATTATGTTATGTATAGTGTGTTTATTAGTTACGATACTTAAATAACCTTAGGCACGTCTCGTAATTCATTAAAATGCTCAATAAAATTAATAAAATCGTAGATAATAAAAAAGAACTGTCTCTGGATATGAGTTTTACGTAATATACCGCACACTAAATTTTGTAAGAATAATAAAGTAAACAGCATCTACAGTATAAGTGATAATGCTAAATTATACGAGATTACTTTTCAATTTTTAACGATATTTAAAAATTTAAATCCATGAAAAAAGATATCTGATGAATTATAGCACTACTTAATGGCATAAACGATAGCTTGTAGTATTTCTTATAGATTTCAGGATTAAAGGAAGACTTCAACTAAATTAATGATGGCTAATTTTCAGTTTCTAGTATAAAAGCTTTCTATTTTGTCTGTAACCACGTTATCATTTTGCACAAGTCATATTGCTATAATATCGCACGATAATTAACTTTACAGTGGTTAGAATCAGCTATTGGCTTAATAACAGCTATAATAGATTACATTAAAGGTAAACATAGTAATTTTCCTTTGTTATCAGATAGAGAAGACCTGGACCCCCGCGAAAAATAATAACAAAAAGATAATAAAAGGAAATAAAAAATGAAACACTAAAAATCGGATATATACGCCGCGCGAGCGCAAAGAAATATATACAAATTAGCGTTGTCTGAAATACTGAATTAAGTTTTAAAATCATCAGGAATTGTTATTTACAATTTTACGAAATCTACAACTAAAACCTATCCTAAATAAGCAACTTCACTTCTATATGCCTCAAAAATCATCTGTAAATTGAATTTGATAATTGCTTATATTATACTCACAAGGATATAAGACTCTTCAAATTTGAAAATGCATCATCTGCAATTTGATCGATGCAGTTAGATGATATGTCCCTAATATTACAATTCCGTAAATAGATTGAGTCAATTCACAAGCTGAAGTTAAATTAGAAATAAATCAGA
>NW_002061489.1:0-2196 GCF_000150275.1 Trichoplax adhaerens
AATTGATACGTAAGAGGAGTGTTTGGTAGTGCCTAATTTACAGCATAAAGATGTAAAAAGGCAAAATAGATGCTTTTTCTAAGAGAATTTCTCTTCAAAGTCNCAAGTCAAAAGCGGCTACGATGCAAAGCATAAGACAAGCTAGCTACATCAAAGTTTCTCTAATTAATAATACTAGTAAAGCCCCCGTTCAAATGGACGGATATATATTCTACACAAAGCAAGACATTAAAAGGAAATTCACAGCCATATTCTTTCTGATTGCTGTCTATATGCTTTCTCTGTCTCTATCCTGTAATATTCACCGTATAAACTAGTATCAACCGTGCATATCAAGTGGCATTCATGAATTCATAATTGTGCCATCAATATTATAGTTTTTATTATGTGATGAATCATATGTTAACACGCAGTTATTAAATTAACAAATATCCAATGTCGTCGAAAAGTATAATGTGATTCTTACTATACTTCTGTAGACTTGGCTATTAATTTACTTATTTATGATAGTTTTGCACCAGGGAAATTGGTGAGGCTATTTAATGCTTGAGACCTGATACGTGAGTCGCTAAGTTAATGGATAACACTTATTTGTAAATTCAATCGTCCATTTAACTTAATAACTTATATCTTGAGCACTTTACAACGGCTAAAGATACCAATGCAAGTCATCATGTACAGTAGAATCAGTTCCTATGCGCTATTTGGTGGTGAATTATTGTGGTCTTGTCCATTTCCTTGTGCTCCTTGTCGAATTGCAATAAGAGTTAACACGATTAGTGTTGCAGTAGTTTACAGGAACAGTATGGTACGAGTAAAAGCGGTGTGATGTACACTGTACAGTACAGTCCTGTACTGTATGTAAAACAGATGTCATCCGAGTAGGTTCAATTTCCAGTATAACATGGTGACTTGGACGACATGTATTTTGTTTGTATTTTCCACAGTACAGTACAGTACGTACTGTGGAAAAATCTATCTACAGTACTGTATTACTGTACTGTACAGGCTGTTTCATAACATTTTGTCACTTTCGGGCCATATTTTTCTTTAAAAATACAGTAAAGCTATAATAGAATGATATATGAGGTTGATGGAGAGATTCTGAAATATCTGAATCTGGTAAAGTTAGAAAGTTAAACTTGCTCTTAAGTCCATAAATGATGAAAGTATCACTGACCGTTATATCCCCATTGATGAATGATCTACAGTACATATAAAGCAAGAATTACAATACTGTTCCCTTCTACAGTAGGCAGTAATGACGTAATGCATTTGAAGAGAGTCTGTCCTAAATTGTAAAAAGTGCGCAAATGTAACTAAATGGCGCATATTATTCGCCAAATTTGGGAGCTTTGAATGAAACTTTAAAGGTTTCTCGTATCGCCAGTTGCTATAATATCCTTCATGCCAATAGTAAAAATTGAGTCAACATGCTCAAATTTAAAAGAAGATGTACAAATATGTTGTAAGTAAAATGTACACTGTACAGTAGTAACCAAACAAAGTACTGTACTGTACTGTACTGTACAGACTACTGACTCTCAGTCAGAAGAGTGACTTGACCATGCCTGTAGCGGTAATGGTACGTCACGGGTGCTGTCATTTTCGTTGAGTCATGGTGGTTTCATGCACTGTAGGGTACAGTACAGTACAGTACTTGATATTGGAACAGAACTGTACTGTACTGTACTGTACTGTACAGTACAGTATACAGTACAGTACAGTACAGTACAGGACTGCCAACGGATTGTAAGACCAATACTGTACTGTAGTGGTCTTCCAAGTCTCTGCCTGGTACTGGATTGTCCCTGCCAGTCACTCTCGGCACCATCGCATTTTTCAAAATAATCTTGCTGATCATTTCTTGATCGAGCAATAAGAAGAAGCAAGGGAAAAGATCTTGTGATCGATCGATCAGTCATACGGAGCGTATCATGTTTTGCAGCTGGAGAAGCGAAAAATATAAAGACCACTTTGAATCGGGTAGGAAACAATGTTGTTGATAGGACTTAATACTGCTCAATCCTTTCAAATGGATCATCATGACAGGTTTCTCAATCGATTGCCGGCCTACGATCATGGACAACGTTTCTTCACCTACTGTTCATTCAGCGGTTGCTCTCTTGAAAATGCGATCAATTCCATTTCACGCACCAACCAAGATTCTGAAGCGTAACATTACGATGTTACGCT
>NW_002061488.1:0-1276 GCF_000150275.1 Trichoplax adhaerens
TATAAATGCTAGAGGGTGTTGTAAATCTAGTTCACCCTTAAAGGACAGATATTTCTGTAATAACTTTACTAGTTGCATGCTGATTTTGTAATCTAGGAACTATACCGGCATAATATAAAATTTCATCCATTATGATGACGCCCTATTAGTTCAATCCATGTTTACTCGTTTTATGTAGTTTACTAGGAAGTTTAACATCTACTGCATGTCTATAATCTACTTTCGATCTCTCAAAAAAGATATTCCCGAGATCATCTTATTAGCTTTATGTATAGTTGCAATTGTAGTAAAAGGACTAAAAGTAGAGTCCTTTGTAGTTTTTAGTATGTAATTAGTATTATTTTACTGTAGAAAATACCTACAAAGTCATAGTGTCTTTAAGTTTTACCCTGCCAAATCATCATGTCGCCATCTTTTCTTCTTCATTATTTTACAAGGTATTATATAGATTACTATAGAAGTAGCCCTATAGAGCAAATGCCTAATCTAAACAAAGGGCGTTTGATCATCTATTCAAATTGTAAAGAAATTTGACATAGTAGCAAAACCCTATCCTTAGAGAAAGGGGATTTATAACATGACGATAAAGTACTGTAATGTAGTCTATACTCGTACAGTTACTGTACAATCTGACGCTAAAACATCAACTGTCAATACTCGCGAATACTAAGCGATACTAATATCAGAAAAGTAGTCGTAGTAGTCATATAAATTTTTTTGATAAGCGATTACTGTGATCTTCATAAAAAGCGAATTTTTCCGGATTTGTGTCCGATATAGTTTTCGGATTCTGGGACCGGTCGGGTTTGTGTCCGATATAATTTTCCTGTTTTGGAACCGGTCGGGTTTATTTTTAATTTATGTCTGAATTATAATTTTTGGATTTTTGTTCATGAAAAATATCGTAAGAGTTGATTTTTGAGATTTGGACTTTTTGTTATGAATTTGAAACTTTGGAATTTTATGACGTGACTTGAAGTCACATTAGGAGATTTAGTGAGGAAAATAGAAAATAAGATGGAAATTGGCAGAAGGTTGTGTTGATTGTTAGGTAGTTAGAATGTTGTTTTTATGACTAAATCTTGATGTTTAAAGGTTGATTTTTAGACTTTTATAGCGTATTAATGATGGAAGTTATGTTAGAAATGAAGTTTGATGTGTTTTTATAGTTAGCTTGTTAGTTTTATAGTGTTTTGTAAGGGAATCGTAGGGTAAATTGTGTCTGAACTTTGAATGATTTTTGTTTTCTTAAATGGTGCANAGTAGTTTTGTAAAA
>NW_002061488.1:1924-2881 GCF_000150275.1 Trichoplax adhaerens
ATTGTCGTAAGTTAAAACGTTGTTGTTTTTGAAGGTTGTTTGGTCGTTGACAGTTTTTAAGTCTGTCATTTATTTTAATAATACTTAAAGCTAAGTATTTGTAAGGTTGTTCGGTTTATACTTCTCTCCATTTTTGTTTTGAAATAAATTGTTGTTCGGTTATTTCCCCAAATTTTATTTGGTGTCAAAGTATTAGCGTTAAGTCGACCGCAGTGCAACGAAAGTAGAATGAAAGTTTGTTAAAGTTTCGTAGCTTGATCTCTACACTTTTCATTTCATTACACAATTAATCTAAATGAATCTATTTAGGCCTTGAAAAAAGTCTATATTTAGCGTCATATTGTGTTAAGATAATTTAATTATGGCTATTGCGTTACGGATAATTGTGAATGATTAGCTTTACATTACTGTAATGATAAAACTATAGATGATGATTAAATACATTTCAATGCCTTGAATTTATCGTGTATGTTTAATTAAAAATGATAATACAGCCAAAACCTTTTATTTGATTAAGCGAAGCTTATTAAATGAATTGCTAATGAACTAAATTGGCACTATTATTCAAAATGATTAGAACAACTCTTAGAGTACACGATAGCTGTAATATAGGCAATAAATGGTAACTTGATGTTGAGGAATTTTCTTATGGCTGATATATTGATCAAAATATTCTTCTATTTAATATGGTACCGTTGGTAGCAAAGTGAATTGGTATATTGTGTAGTATACGTTACCTAACACTGTCTTTAACAATTTTATATACGCGTAGTTGGATAAGATATTTTAAAATTGCAATCATTCCAATGTAAACATACATGATAGACTTGTAACAGTGAATTCTCTTTTCGAAGATATTTTTCTGTTCAATGCTTTAACTCTATCAACTACTCTGTAGCTGTGTAATTTCACAAACATGCGTAAGATAAAATATTCAAGCTGATCCTAATCATTTTA
>NW_002061487.1:0-2663 GCF_000150275.1 Trichoplax adhaerens
TTTTATGGTGTATTGAAATAAGAAGAGCTACTCACTATCACAGACGAAATAGCATAATAGCTGCTAATGTATAGGTTGATGAATGATAACTTATATAATTGAAGAAAGGTATAATTTTGCATAATACAACAAGTAAAGGTGTTGATGCAACATAATCTGTTAAACAGTAGTCAAATCCTGTCAAAAGAGAAAACACAGCTAAAACTAAACAATCAGAAATTGCCATATTGATCATTAATACGTGACAGTGTACAGTTCTTTCTTTTTGATAATTACATAACAAATAATACAATTAGCAGCAATTCCTAAAAGACTTATTATAACTATCGTTGGTAATACAATCTTCAAGGTTTGATGTTGATGCCAAGCAAATTCACGTAGCGCCGATATGTTAGGTGTCTGATTCGTATGAACTATCATCATGTAAGACTTGTCATCAAAGTTTTGTATCGCAGATCCATTATACCATTAAACGACTATTGTAATGATCCTTACAGTGCTAATCCAATATTTATTGGATCGATTAGAATTCTACTGTACTTCTAATGTAGCATCATAATCGAATGTCTTTAAATACCACTCAGTACAATAGAGGCTCTTTATTTTATTAAAGCTTCCGATATATTAGATCTAATGCATGGACTACTAGATAATATATCACCTAGCTATCTATATTCGATCTTACTAGGTAAGATGTTGACACCAAATATTCTGAATTGTTTCTACGAGAAATATTAATAACTTGTCACTAATCTGTATCAAATCTTTCAAATTTAGATATTTCAATGCTAGAGCTGGATCACGTCCAAATCTGTCGCATATAGCCAATTTATCATCGTTTATTTCGCTAATCAAAAACTTTTATATGACTATCACAACTACTTTTCTGACGTTAGTATCGCTGGGTATTGACAGTTGATGTTTTAGCGTCAGATTGTACTGTAACTGTACGAGTATAGACTACATTACAGTACTTTATCGTCATGTTATAAATCCTCTTTCTCTAAGGATAGGGTTTTGCTACTAAGTCAAATTCCTTTACAATTTGAATAGACGATCAAACGCCCTTTCTTTAGATTAGGCAATTGCTCTCGGGCTACTTCTATAGTAATGTCTATATAATACCTTGTAAAATAATGAAGAAGAAAAGATGGCGACATGATGATTTGGCGGGGTAAAACTTGAAGACACTATCACTTTCTTGATATTTTTTATAGTAAAATAATACTAGTTTGTAATGTAACTTAGTATTGTGATTGTAGANGTAGCCATGTGTTAGTATAATGTACGGTAGATATTTATCCTAAGAGATATTGGGTAGCTGTAACTATAGACTGTAGTGGTAGAGACTCTATGCTAGAGTACAGATGACTATATACAGTAAGCTGTTGAGTTACTAATATGGCTATAGGTAGAAATAGAACTGTAAATCATATATTAGGATATGGTTAATTCATTGTACTTTGGCTGGTGTGAATAATGTCTACGTAAGTACTGTAGTCGTATCCATATTGGATTAATGATGGTCCGCAGTAGAATAGTCTTACTAAGAATAATTTAACTATGTGTAAAATAAGGTAAAAGGTTGCCATGCGGATTGTAGCTGCGAATGCTACGAAAAGTATAAAAGCATGCAACTTTAGATTATTCTGTTAGTTCGTTGTAGAAGTCTTTAGAAGTAGTATTCGGCTAGAGTAGAGCTGTGTAGTTAATCTTTGTATAAGATTCAATAAAGCCCTTATTTTTCTAAAATTTGGAATTTCGTGATTGGTATATATCACATAGTTACATACTAAAAGCTACAAACGACTTTACTTTTTAGTCCTTTACTACATTTGAATCTCGCTTAAACCCCACCTGTCTTGGAACACCAATTAACTGTTATCCCCTATAACAGCAGTGTAGGAAAGAAATTACTCTCTCAATCCTTATTGCAAGTTACGCCTATTTCTAGCTCGTAACAATTCCTTTAAATGTCACATTGGTTACAGTTCTAAGCGGCAGTATTTTTTACTAGGGAATGTTAAGTTATTGATGTAGTTACAGTAGTAATATTGATTAAAAATTTTTAACTAAAAATTTATAAGCTTATTAAATGCCTGTAAAGATCAGAAGAGATTAATTCAATGCATACGACAACTTACGTATGATGCCTTGTTTATGTAGCAACCAAAGATAGTAAACGAAATCCAGTAATCCTGATTGCAATTCTAGAACGATAAGTTGCTGTATGCTCTCACTTTTAAGTTCAAAGTCTATTTTCTTATTGACAAGGTATTATCTAGACGTCTTATTAGAATAGCAGATCTGTTATAATTCTACGCTGTAATTTCGCAGAACTCGCTCTGCTTAAGCACTCTGGTCAGTCACTACACTTGAAGAATGAAAGCTAAGGATTATGTATTTGCAATCAAAATCTTTTACTCTGTGAACGAAATCACATAAGCCAACAAAACTAGAACTGAGAGTTACTAACTGAGAACTGCTCGCCATATATTGCATTCTTATAAAGTCTTGCAGCTGATTGTCTGCTGAATATGCATTACCAATCAAATGATTGGTTACAAATAAGTTTAATCAGATATCTTATCACAGTAGTCTCAATATGCCGAGTTTAATAGCAGTGCATGTTGAGCAATTATGGGTTTTGCACACATTAGTAA
>NW_002061486.1:0-1623 GCF_000150275.1 Trichoplax adhaerens
CCATATACATCGCTAAAACCTTACGTTACTATGCAGAATTTGATAGATGCACAAATTCTGTAAGCGCGATAATAAACTTTAGCACGGTACTATTTGTATGATAATGTCACGGCACGAACTACCGCGAAGAAATAGCTATCTAAATTTGGTTAATATAATATAGTTATATTATATTACAACTAGTTACTTACGATAGGAATTACTCTAATTATAAATGTGTTACAGTAAATTTAATGCTGTGCTGAAATGTGCACTGAAATGATTCTGTGAATGGACATATTGTAGTCCGACTGTGAAAAATTAGTTAGTAGATCACAAGTATTTTTATAAGATAACTCGTGAATGTTAGCTGCTGTAGAAGGGTATTGTCACAAAACAGCTTTGTAACAAGATAACGCAATATACGATCAATAAGTCAATTCCTTGAACCACGTGTCAAGGAACGATATCTGCACTATCACGAACACTTTTGCTCTACTAGCAGACTACACAAAGACTTAAACGCCTCGTATTTTACGTTAAACACTAAGTTGGAGAAATTCTCTTTATTTCACGATATACTGCATTTATATACTACTCCTCAATAGTTCATGAGTCATAGTTAATACAATTAACATTAGAATCATTTACTGAATTAGATATTAATTTTAGCTACTGCTCCCTTAATCCAGACAACAGTATTTACAAACATAGACATGTAATGACTAATACAGAATAGTCAGATTACGATATGTCCTATCACGGAACATTTCCATGATAACTTACAGTCTACCATAAGTAAATTACAATCACAATGATTCGAACTGTAAGCAGATGATTTGCATTCCCTATTATAACTATTAATTTCAGTATGTGTATAAGTGTCACTGTCATAAAAAGTCAGTGCTATATTAAAATACATTATATCCAAATTAGAAGTTAACTAAATAAGGATAGTCTCACAGAATTATCCTAACATAGTTATTTCTACAGTAATACAGTATTTAACACTGTAACAGGTATATAAGCCCGTCAGATAGTTGAATAAAGTAGTTCTCAATTGTCTAGTTGAGTTTAACGCAGAATCAAAGGCGTCTAAATTCTTGTGAGGTAGTTAAGGGATACTGAATCCCGGAGACTGTAGTAATTTAGAGATTTGTTTACGTTATCCTTGTCACGAAGCTGGTTTGTGACAGATAAACATCTACAAATAGTAGCATTATCAATTTACTAGTTACAACAGGAAAAGCAAGGAAAACTCTATTCTTATGATGGACTTTCACAATGTGCCTATAAGATCATATGAATTTCTTTTTCAGCAAATAGCAAGAATAAAACGTTGTCATGCTTTAAATTTTGATATTAAATATTTAAAGAATAACCAATATCCATCTCTATAAGAGATATTTTCCACAAATCAGCTTTTCGAGAAGCTAGTAAAAGACTAAATCTTCAAATCTTATACCTGAAGAATGCATCAGGGCACTGAAATTGTCTAAGAGACATTGGGAACATTCATCCTTAATTCTATAGATCTTTCTTAGATTGCACGCCTGTAAGCTTCAAATATAACGATAAACTTAAGAATTTACGTTGCCGTAGGAAATTCTCGGCAGCTAGCTAGAAGTCATAACCAGTATCGAT
>NW_002061486.1:1890-2890 GCF_000150275.1 Trichoplax adhaerens
GTCGCTAAATATTGATTGGATGGTATTAGGGTCCTGTGCAATGTTAATTTCGTTGTTACTAACTGGTAACTGATCTCCTCTGAATTTTAAACTTTACTGGAGTCTAAATCTACATTGCTACTGCATGTAATATCTATTACAGTATAGCCTCTATACCAGTGCTAAAAATAAAATCGATTTCTATAGGTAAATATTAATTAAGAATTTAATTTGAAAGCTGGTCTTGTGTATGATGTTATCGTTTAATATTCTCCTCCTCGAGCTTATAGTTAATGAATAATAGATATCAGTAAACTATACACATTAATATTTGATATAATTGTAATTAACAGCGCTATTCACAACAACTTAGATTATTGATAAATTCTGTTATTAAGTTGTCACAAACCAGTTTCGTGACAAAGATAACGTAAAACAAATCTCTAAATTACGATAGTCTCCGGGATTCAGTTTCCTTTAACTACCTCACAAGAATTTAGATGCCTTTGCTTCTACGTTAAAACAACTATAAAACTCTTCTTTCATTCAACTATCTGCCGAGCTTAAATACCCTTCGGCAGCAATTATCATGTATGAGTCATAACAGTTCATAAAATTTAGCTCATATTAGATAGCTAAGTTAATACAGATATTATTCATAATTTTGGACATGTACTGAACGATTATAGATAACTGGACAACAGTATATCCAAACACAGAATTGTTTATAGTATCATCTATAATTGAATATCTTCAGAATATTCATCACAAGCGTTACAAGACATAACACTATAATCAATTAATATTAGTTACCTTATGAGAACTCTTACTACAATACAGCATAGTTTACTGTAACAAAATAATAACTACCGTAGTTCTTACTTACTATAAGTCATTTTTAGTTATCTCTATATATAAATGTTAAACACTAAATTTAGTCGTTTACTCTTCACGTTGGTTCGTACCGTGACATAAGGAGTTGATATTGTTATTATTTAGCTCTAACTAATTGGTGATCGTG
>NW_002061485.1:0-1401 GCF_000150275.1 Trichoplax adhaerens
CTGCTGTACTCCACATACGACTTATTAACCACTACACTTTTCTCCACGTTACGACACCTGAGCGCTTCTTAAGAAATTACTACTTTTATTACATAACCATGTAGGCTTAAATAGATTCCTAGGGTAAACGTCGGTCTTAACTTGCGTGAATACATATTTTATAAGTTGCATTAACAGATATTTCCAATTACTAAATAGATGCGAGTAGGCAAATATTCTAGAAGTTAAGGTATTGAAACATTCTTTTACCACCCCTGATTCGATATACGCCTCGATTATAATATTACAGCCTAGCACACCTTTCAGTCTTTAGTAAATTAACTTGCAATAGTTCTATATCACAATTCTACTACTAAAGAATTTACTAGTACAAGCCTAGCAAAACTAATATGATTTTATCTAGATTATTCTCTAGTATCAATAATTATAATCAATTAACCGGTAACGCAGTACCGTAACAATTATATAGCGTAGATAAGTAAAATTTGTAAATTCAGTAATATTGAGAATCTAGGGTACAATTTATCTGATCATATACGTTCAATTGCTAGTTTTTTTTTAATACTTTAGAATAGTAATTTGATAGTCTGATACCGCCAGCTGCTCTGCGTAGCATATAAAAGGTGGCATAGTTCAGTATGTAATGAAATGAAATGTGTAGAGATCAAGCTACGAAACTTTAACAAACTTTGATTCTACTTTCGTTGCACTCCGGTCGACTTAACGCTAATACTTTGACACCAAATAAAATTTGGGGAAATAACCGAACAACAATTTATTTCAAAACAAAAATGGAGAGAAGTATAAACCGAACAACCTTACAAATACTTAGCTTTAAGTATTATTAAAATAAATGACAGACTTAAAAACTGTCAACGACCAAACAACCTTTCAAAAAGAAGAACGTTTTAACTTACGACAATTCGACCCCGAAGGCCTTTTAAATTCAACAAGTTCTTCAAATAAAATCTTCTTCTACTCTCCCTAAATTTTCTAATTGCACTATCATTTATAGGCTTCGTAGAGCCGTCAGAGCTATTTAAAACTAAACATTTGCTAACCAATCGCTCTTAAGATCCGTTTTAGAAAACTACTTTGCACCATTTAAGAAAACAAAAATCATTCAAAATTCAGACACAATTTACCCTACGATTCCCTTACAAAACACTATAAAAGTAATAAGCTAACTATAAAAATACATCAAACTTCATTTCTAACATAATTTCTATCATTAATACACTATAAAAAGCTAAAAATCAACCTTTAAACATCAAGATTTAGTCATAAAAACAACATTCTAACTACCTAACAATCAACACAACCTCTGCCAATTTCCATCTTATTTTCTATTTTTCTCACTAAATCTCCTAATGTGACTTCAAGTCACGTCATAAAATTCCA
>NW_002061485.1:2014-2895 GCF_000150275.1 Trichoplax adhaerens
TTTAGATTAGGCATTTGCTCTATAGGGCTACTTCTATAGTAATCTATATAATACCTTGTAAAATAATGAAGAAGAAAAGATAGCGACATGATGATTTGGCAGGGTAAAACTTAAAGACACTATCACTTTCTGGGTATTTTGTATAGTAAAATAATACTAATTACATACTAAAAACTACAAAGGACTCTACTTTTAGTCCATTTACTACAAGTAGAAAAGTAGTTAAAGCCTTAGCTGAGATAGAAAGTAAAGATTAGGATCTTCCTCTATTCGTGAGTAAATCGTATTTTGCGATGGTAGTTTGATTGGTTGAGGTAGCCTTTATTGTCATTTTTTATTGACTTATATAAATTGCTTGTTAAATTACGAAAAAGCTGGTGTTTTCCCCAAATTTTCATTTAGTTGGAATTCAAAAGCTGTTAGATTCACTTAAACTTCTACATCCATTATTACTATTACGTAAATTTATAAGCATTCAATATCTGCATAAATTATGTAAAAATGAGCCAGAATACCTACCTACATTAACTCCCTAGCAAATGACCTCTTATAAAGGAAACTGCTTCAATAATAGATAATGTCATTAGGAAGGATCACTATTGTTGGGATTTACCGGTAATCAATAATAATAACGTAGACTTTCGTTTTGAATATATATTTAATTTATTAGTAAGGTGTAAAGTAGCTTAGTATTATTATAATTGTATACTATTAGCCACGTTTAGTATGATCTTCGGTAGTGTCTTTTCTACATTTATTTTATGATATATTTGGTAGCCCAAGATTATAGACTGGATAGACTCTATGCTAGATTACGGATGAATATATACCGTACATTAAGATCTTGAGCCACTACTAAGGCTAGAGGAAAAACAGAATGT
>NW_002061484.1:0-929 GCF_000150275.1 Trichoplax adhaerens
TCCTTTACAAGTTAGTTAGATGTTCAATACTCTTGCTATTAGATTAAGGACATTGTTTATAGAGTTTTATTAATCGTGTTTATCTTGTACCAGTGTAGAACTTGGTAGTAGTTTTATCGTTAAGTTTATAAACATGTACTATGAGTTGCATTTATAATGCGAAAATAATCGTTGTAGCTCAACTCTAAAGACGAAAGGCATCAGTGACATGTCCTTTGCTAATTTATTCAATCTTCCAATATATATAATTTATTTCATAATTACAAATCCGTCTTCCAAAGCTTTTAAAATATTTTAAATAGTTTGACATTAATTGTATTACTTATAATAATCACAAGTATCACAATTCTGGTTGCTTTTATAACTAGAAAATCGTATATCTTCTACATCTTCTACCGAACCCGTAAAATCGACATTATCTTACAATACCACACCGATGCAGACAGCGCCTATGAATACAGGTATAATAGCTTACCAAACAGCAATATAAGCTACTTTATCATAAATTATATATTATCTTACATTGTATTAGTTCTACGCGTAACTACAATATAAAGATTAAAAGGTTCATGATTGTATATAACACTATACATAATTATATACGAGTAATACACGAAGATTTTAATTTATAATTTCTATTTACGTAGCTATATCGATAGGTAAGAATTTTAAAGCTTTTGATATACGGATATTGCTGTAATTTAACAGTACCGTAAATATTTGTCGATGCTTAAATTAAAAAGAGATGATGTATGTAGGCAGACTGCATTCAAACTGAGGTAGATTACTATCCAATGAATTGATCAATCCGATAGTTTCCTTATTTATTACAGGGCTGTAATTTTAACATAGAATATCGATTTTATTCAAAACTTGAAATAACTTCAATGATTAATTTAACAATAAGAGATTGCAGTTAATATCTAAAA
>NW_002061484.1:1355-2898 GCF_000150275.1 Trichoplax adhaerens
TACTAGATTAAGGATATTGTTTGTGAGTTTTTACTAGTCGTGTTTATCCAGTGCAAGTTTTGAATATACCAGTTATTGTACCGTTAATTTCATAAACATTTACTATGAGTTTCATTTATAGTGCGAAAATAATCGTTCTTGCTCAACGCTAAAGACGAAAGGCAATTGTGACATGTCCTTTCCAACTTATTAAATTCTCCATTCTACATAATTCATTCCACAATTAGAAATTCCTCTTCGACAGCTTCCTCTAACTCCAAACAGTCACTACGTTATAAGGAAGAAAATTGTAGACCAAATTTGTACTCAATTGCAGGAAATAGACAAGTCAAATGGTAAAATTTTAATACATGGTATGGCTGGTAGTGGTAAAACAACAACTGTTTGCCAGTCTGTTAGACAGGCTACTAAAAAGGGCTTATTTAAATCAAATGGCTGTTACTGGATGAAAATTGGTAAGTTTGTAAGTCTTATAGATGATATTTCAAGTATTAGTAAGTAATGTATTTGGGCGACTATTACTGTACAAATATCCATACAATATATCTGCAAAATCGATCAATTCGAATTTGGAGTAGAGCATAAGCTTACCCCGCCTGTCCCTTATCTACTTCGGACCGAAAGCAGTTGCTAGTATCATTAGAAGAATTATAAGAAGTACGAGATGAGAACATTGTTGTTATGGAATCGATAGAAGTATTGCCAAGAGATAAATAAGTTTAACCTTATTTTATGAGTAAATACCATCAAGTAGGCTACCATGTAATGATCATAGTTTTTAATCTTTCAATATTTAACGAGCTTCTAGTAAGATAACTTTAACTCGTAGTTCAATCATATTTACAAGAGCATTTCTTTCTATGAAAATAATGTAGCAAAAGTAATTACAGACTACGATATAATAAAATAGTTGCCTTACCGCATTAAATGACGTTGAAAGCGATCACAATTTACAATTAATAGTACAGTAAAGTTTATTTTCTAGTATATGAGAATCGACTATAAATTCCTATTCAAATTAATAACTGTAACCTGATTTAAAAATCATGACACCGTGGAATTTTTCCCCTTTCAAAAAATTTGGCCATATTTAACCAGTAGTGGAAAGTATTATGATTGTGTACTATTTTTAGGCAATATTACGTCGAGAGATAAAATGAAATCGAACCATAATTTTGTTAGGGTTAGATCTTTAGGGATTATCGATAAGTGGATTATCATGTTATTATTAATGATCCCTTTATCTACTGGAGCAAATAAATTAAAATGCTCTAAAACGCAAGATGAGATGGGAAAAGAGATACATATTTGTTAGATCCTTTAAACTTAACTTTGTTGAAATGTACGCGCTGTCGAAGGTCGTTAAATTGCCATGCTTGTTTAAAGCAGCGATGGTGATTCATATTTATCTTAATTTAGGCAATATATCTAATATCGAGTTATGCCAGGAACTCAAGACATTAGGTATCAGACTTAATATGGAATGGAAAGAGAATATTCAATCTATCAGCGAGATTTGTGCTTATCTCAGTTCTAGTCTAGA
>NW_002061483.1:0-2898 GCF_000150275.1 Trichoplax adhaerens
ATTTTCACAAAAGCTCAAATCGAGAGGCCATCAGAAAGATTCTAGGCTTCGCTGTAGCATGTGCTACCATAAAGGTCGAAGAAGAATGGTCACTACAACTTGCAAAACGTGTCCTAATCGACCTGGCCTTTGCATTGATCCTTGCTTCGAGGAATATCATCTTCAATTAATGAATTGGAAACGCTAATGCATCTACTCCTTACGATATCTTCTCTTAACATGCTGGTACAGCACCAACTAATTCAATTGACGATGATTTGAACATTCTAGACTTTACCTTTATTATCCTCTGTCACTTTACTTAAATAACAATCAAAATACGTTTAGCCATAGTATTTCTGAAATTGGATATACGGTATAACACTTTGACGGCGCATCTATACTATTAGTCACTTCAAAACGTCTACGCCTATCAGAAGTTGCATTCATTCTTGGAGGAATTTAGACATGGTTGTATATGATATATCTTGAATTTCCGTCAATGATTACAATTTACAATGGGTGATCAATGCTTTCTACTATTAATTTAACAATCTAGTATAATAAAAACCAAGTGAAAAATTTAAAAAAGTATTGAACTCTACTGAGTAGTATGCTTATTCAAGGCGAGTAAGTTCGTTTCAAACAATATTTACAATTTTGTTTTAGACCTTCTGTAAGTGGAGATTTTGAGAATATGATTGCTTGGGAACTGTGAAATATGGTGCAGAGTTTACAACTTCTAAATTGCCTTACCAATCTGTCTTTAAGTATGAACTATATAGTCGAATATACTCACAATGACTAAATTATTCGCCCATTAAAAAGTACGTGGATGCTTATTTGCGTTTATTCACCTCGTCATACTTATAATTATAATCAATCAATTTATAACTTGTAGTACTAAGTATGCGAGTAGGAGTATTTGATTAAGCAACACGCTCAATTCATAACTTGTAGAATCGAGAATACGAATAGATATAACTGATTAAGCTACTCGCTCAATTCATAACTTGTAGAATCGGGTGTACAAATATGTTTAACTGATTATACTACTCGCTCAATTCATAATTTGTGGAATCAAGTATACAAGTAAATATAACTAATTAAGTTAATCTACTTGCTCAATCCTTAACTTGTAACATCGAATAGGTATAACTGATTAAGTTAAAAGCTCAATTTATAACTTGCAGCATCGAGAATACAAGTAGATATAACTGATTAAGCTACTCGCTCAATTCATAACTTGTAGAATCGGGTGTACAAATATGTTTAACTGATTATGCTACTCGCTCAATTCATAATTTGTGGAATCGAGTATACAAGTAAATATAACTAATTAAGTTAAGTTACTCGCTCAATTCTTAACTTGTAACATCGAATAGGTATAACTGATTAAGTTAAAAGCTCATTTATAACTTGCAGCATCGAGAATACAAGTAGATATAACTGATTAAGCTACTCGCTCAATTCATAACTTGTAGAATCGGGTGTACAAATATGTTTAACTGATTATGCTACTCGCTCAATTCATAATTTGTGGAATCGAGTATACAAGTAAATATAACTAATTAAGTTAAGTTACTCGCTCAATTCTTAACTTGTAACATCGAATAGGTATAACTGATTAAGTTAAAAGCTCATTTATAACTTGTAGAATCGAGAATACAAGTAGATATAACTGATTAAGCTACTCGCTCAATTCATAACTTGTAGAATCGGGTGTACAAATATGTTTAACTGATTATGCTACTCGCTCAATTCATAATTTGTGGAATCGAGTATACAAGTAAATATAACTAATTAAGTTAAGCTACTCGCTCAATTCTTAACTTGTAACATCGAATAGGTATAACTGATTAAGTTAAAAGCTCAATTTATAACTTGTAGCATCGAGAATATAAGTAGATATAACTGATTAAGCTACTCGCTCAATTCATAACTTGTAGCATCGAGAATGCAAGTAGATGTAACTGATTAAGCTACTCGCTCAATTCATAACTTGTAGCATCGAGAATACAAGTAGAAATAACTGATTAAGCTACTGGCTCAATTTATAACTTGTAGCATCGAGAATACAAGTAGATATAACTGATTAAGCTACTCGCTCAATTCATAACTAGTAGAATCGAGTGTACAAATGTGTTTAACTGATTATACTACTCGCTCAATTCATAATTTGTGGAATCGAGTATACAAGTAAATATAACTAATTAAGTTAAGCTACTCGCTCAATTCTTAACTTGTAACATCGAATAGGTATATCTGATTAAGTTAAAAGCTCAATTCATAACTTGGTAGCATCGAGAATACAAGTAGGTATAATACGTTATTACGGCTATACTATTGAAATGCAGTAAATCCTAAATAAAAGAGACTCTTAGTAAGTTAACTAGGAGGAGTATATCAAGGTCTCTCGTGCTAACATTAACGACTAAGAGTGGAAACACAAGGGATACAACTGATTAAGTTAAGTTACTCGGTCAATGCGTAGTATCGAGTAGGTAGAACTAATTCAGTTACTCGCTCATTGCATAACTTGTCGCATCAAGTAAGTCTAACTGATTAAGCGACTTGCTCAATTTATAACTTTTATTTGTATGTTTGCCTGACTCTAAAAGTAACAAACATGAGTCCTGAATTGTGCTAATAGATTTAATCATCTTCCTGATATTAAAAGACTAATAATGTTTGGAAAAGAATAATATTTAGCTTAGAAGCTCAATTACAGACAAGTAGACGAACAGCCATTTCGGTCCTGCTGTCAGTCTTGAACAACTTTATTCAGAATTTTAGATGCCAACTTCTCCATATTTTATGTCCGTCGCGGTCAATCAGCTCTGGCATAGAGAACGTAACAGTGCTACGCTTACGTTACTAAACTCTATTGCTAAGATACAGTAAAGTATACCGTATACA
>NW_002061482.1:0-2906 GCF_000150275.1 Trichoplax adhaerens
ATTACATGCTCTTGAGAATGAGCAACTAGCACTTTTAGAAAACTGTAAAAATTTGTAGAAAATGTGCGACCGTACCTTCCCGTCACTATTGTCGTACTGCATCTAACTATAGGTGTATTTTATTAAATAACCTTAATAGCAATATCACTGTAAGCACCTATTTGTATTTAAATTACAATATGATCATTCACGGAATCAAGCAAGTCAATATATATATAGGTTATCGGTAATTATTTTCGACCAGTACCTTGCTGTAAGCAGATTTCAATAACGAGAGGGATAACTACGCGATTAATTCAGATATGATCAGTATAGAAATGAAACATAATTAATCCTACCAATTAGTATTATTTTTATTCCTCAAAATTATCAAAGCTTAACGATATGTTCACCATATAAGAGCACGGTGTATTAGTACTGAACCCTAGCAGTTGCAAGTTTAAGAATGCTATTAATTAGAATGAATTTTGACGAACCAATGTCGTCCGTGATCTGAACGAGCGCTGATAATTGCTTCTAAAATAATTACGGCGACAAGAATATTCAGCTTCTACACTATAACGTTTATTATTATCGGAAGAAATATTTAAGATTGGGTTACTTATGCTAACAAATATGCATAGTGGTAGAGATAAAAAAGGCAATCAGAAATAGTATGCAATTGTCTTCACTTAGCTCACCAATTATTTTAAGATTAGTCGCAGATAAATGGATAGCTATATAAAATAGATGAGAGAATATCTTGAATATGCTAGTAATAATTATCAGCACTTTAACAATGTCATGAGTACGCTACCTGATTGATCAAATTCTGCTACTATTATCTCATGGACTTATATAGTTAGTGAATTGCTTAAATAATCGGCTATAATTTGCTATTATAATAATTTAAGGTATTACACAAGTTAAAAATGCCTTTGAAGCAAAATAAGCAATCGTTAGATATCCATAGCCATCATTAAATACAATATCGCAATAGCTAGAGACTTTTGGACGATACTTAATAAGGTATTCCATAGGAAATGCAAAGATGGCGCTTAATAGCCATATCAATTTTCTATATTTAATCATTCTACGGGACTCTTGATTTTTGATCTACTTTTGTAACTATTACCACTTTCAAACGATAATGAATAGCTACAGTTAAAGTAAAGGCAGAAACATTATTGTTACGGTTTAAGATATTATGTGATAATGTTATTGAAGAAGAAATAGACGGTTACGATTAGATAATCATAAATATTATGATCTGTTAATATTGTGAGATTCAATCGTTAATGGACTTCCATTAACGAATGTGTAGAAGTAAGGTACTTAATATGCCAATGACGTGTAATAACCAAAATGGCGGTTGTCACACTTGTAGGGAATCTGTTAGATCTTAAATTGTTAATTGGCGCTATAATATTATTAGCGCATAACAATATCAATTATCACATATTTGTTCGATAGTAATTAATAGGATTACAAAGTTATAGAAAAGACTAAGTTATGTATAAGAATAATTAACAGGTGGAAAAGGTGTAGATTTGATACAAGTATATAAGAGGTTGTAATTTACCTCGCTAGAGAGGAGGAAAATACGGAGACCTAATAAAGTTAGTTTAGTAAATTTATCCAGACGCTTCTAGTCCGCCTTTACTGTTGACTGAGGTCCTTCGCTGAAGTGGAGCGAGTAGTGACGCCTTGTAGTAAAAGGACTAAAAGTAGAGTCCTTTGTAGTTTTTAGTATATAATTAATATTATTTTACTATACAAAATACCTAGAAAGTGATAGTGTCTTTTAAGTTTTACCCTGCCAAATCATCATGTCGCCATCTTTTCTTCTTCATTATTTTACAAGGTATTATATAGATTACTATAGAAGTAGCCCTATAGAGCAAATGCCTAATCTAAAGAAAGGGCGTTTCATCGTCTATTCAAATTGTAAAGAAATTTGACTTAGTAGCAAAACCCTATCTTTAGAGAAAGGGGATTTATAACATGACGATAAAGTACTGTAAGGTAGTCTATACTCGTACAGTTACAGTACAATCTGACGCTAAAACATCAACTGTCAATACTCGCGAATACTAAGCGGTACTAATGTCAGAAAATTAGTCGTAGTAGTCATATAAATTTTTTTGATAAGCGATTACTGTGATCTTCATAAAAAGCGAATTTTTCCGGATTTGTGTCCGATATAATTTTCCTGTTTTGGAACCGGTCGGGTTTATTTTTAATTTATGTCTGAATTATAATTTTTCTGTTTTAATTTTTGGATTTTTGTTCATGAAAAATATCGTAAGAGTTGATTTTTGAGATTTGGACTTTTTGTTATGAATTTGAAACTTTGGAATTTTATGACGTGACTTGAAGTCACATTAGGAGATTTAGTGAGGAAAATAGAAAATAAGATGGAAATTGGCAGAGGTTGTGTTGATTGTTAGGTAGTTAGAATGTTGTTTTTATGACTAAATCTTGATGTTTAAAGGTTGATTTTTAGCTTTTTATAGTGTATTAATGATAGAAATTATGTTAGAAATGAAGTTTGATGTACTTTTATAGTTAGCTTATTACTTTTATAGTGTTTTGTAAGGGAATCGTAGGGTAAATTGTGTCTGAACTTTGAATGATTTTTGTTTTCTTAAATGGTGCAAAGTAGTTTTGTAAAACGGATCTTAAGAGCGATTGGTTAGCAAATGTTTAGTTTTAAATACCTCTGACGGCTCTACGAAGCCTATAAATGATAGTGCAATTAGAAAATTTAGAGAGAGAGTAGAAGAAGATTTTATTTGAAGAACTTGTTGAATTTAAAAGGCCTTCGGGGTCGAATTGTCGTAAGTTAAAACGTTCTTCTTTTTGAAAGGTTGTTTGGTCGTTGACAGTTTTTAAGTCTGTCATTTATTTTAATAATACTAAAGCTA
>NW_002061481.1:0-2912 GCF_000150275.1 Trichoplax adhaerens
AAACCCTAGTAAAACGCATAACATCATGACTTCCATTAGTTTATACATATTATTTATCAAGCAGATGTTTTCAATTAAATATCAATTAGTATCGAAAGTACTAGTAATCTATTGCCATAATATAATATTGTTATTCTAGCCTCGAGCTATCATTTAATTAGAATATCGGGGTACATATCAAATTTGGATTGTTGAATTTAATTTCAACGATTTTAGTAGAAATGAACTTTGCAATTTTGCACTCGTAGCTAGTACCAAAACGTAAGATTATCTACAGCATTATTTAGACAGACACTAGCATTATTTCTTGAGCACATAACCATCGTCTCCTTACTTGTTCTTATTACTAGTGATAAGCTTGTACAAAATAAATGATTGAGACAAATAAATTTGACAATGGTAGTGTCGTAGCCAGCCCACGACAGGGAGACCTGGTCCTTTGAAGTTGTATGATAGCTAGGGCTACAACAGCCAAGTATGCCCCAACGGGCTAAGCATATACTAGTCTTAGACTTTTAAAATAGTTTTATTGAGTGAAGGTAGCCTTGCCATCCAAGACTACTCTGACCCCACGGTCAACCGACAACTGAACTGCTAGTGAGAGAGCTGGGCTTTATATACCCTAGCTCGGTCGCACTCGGTGCACAGCTTAGGTAAACAACTCTAAAACATACAGCTTTTGTATAGCCGTTTGCCTATATGGTTTAGTATGACAAACGGCGTAAACAACACTAATGAGTTATGAACTAATTAAGAGCCAATTAACAACCAAAGGCTCAGCACAAAGTAACAGAGATTACTATGGTGTGAACATTACTTATTACTTCTGTAAACACATTGTTCTGCACAGAGCCTACAACAAGTGTAATTAGACTACTAATAATGTTATAATTACTCCATAGCTAATAAATAAATGTTATTGCCAATTAATAAAATCTTAATTACTATTTACCAAGGCTAATGCCACAATTAATTGATTGAGTCTATACTCCGTCACAGGTAGTAACATATCAAATGTTTCTACTGCAACATTTGCGATATTTCAAATGTAAACTATCTGATGCGTATGAGTGGAATTTACCATTAATTATATAGACATAAATTTATACTTCTGTTTCAATTTAGTTACAACATAGCTGCAAAGAATTCCTATTAGAAATTATAATTTATTTCTTGTTGGCAAAAAGCTAAGTTATTATCCAAATTTCGATTAATATTATTATGTAAACTTATTCTAAATAGTCAGTATTACAATATCAAAAAATTGCTATTCACAAAACCCTTACAGTGTATGTGAATATACAACACTACACCTAATTAGTGCAAACATTAGAAATGAATATTTGATACATAGGCGATTAATGCTTTTAGACACTAATAATTAATTCAAAATTATAACAGGAAGTGCAAACTTTGTAGTAAATACGTAGTAAAATCCTAAGTAAAAGTTATATTTTGCTATAATTAAGCCTTTTTCAACGTTTAAATTATAAGTATGCTGTACATTCAAGAAAATATAGCCTAAACTTGTGGACTGACATTACTATAAATTACGGTTTATTCAAAGTAGGTAAATGACAGACAATCTTAATTCTTTAAGTACACAACTATTAGTACCTGAGAATTCATAATTTATAGTTCACAGGCCCTGTGCTATGATAGAAGATAGTTTTAAATAAAATAATACTTTATTAATCACCGAATACTCTGATTATTTGTAGAATATTTCAATATTTTCTCTGAATGCAGTGCCTTCCATAAGTACATTTTTCGCTAATTTTTTCAATTTTATAATGCTTCTTTTTACTGTTAAGAAATACTCATTTTCATGACCATTACCGTAGACATGTTGCTTTTAGGCTATAATATTATATTCGGTACTTGATATACTTTAAATTGGCTATTAAATGTAATAAATAGGGATACTACTGAAAAATTGTACGGCATGCATAAATTAATTATTAACAACCTATGCTAATAATATGGCCTATCCGTGAATACACCATTAACAAATTATCCTTATAATATGTATAGTATAACCGTAAATATATCTTCTAATTTTAAATACAATAGCAACATATAGATAAAAATGCTGTTAACCGCCTCACGACATCATATTACTTGATTAAGTAGCAGACATGAGTCAGATAGACATGAAGAATATTGAATTAAGTGTTTAGAATCAGGTAAAGTGTTACTATAGTGTCATGAAATAAGAAAATGGATAGGATATTATTTAGTATTTGCCCTAATCTTAGCCAGTACAGCCTCTCTTTTAACAGTAAGTGTATTGACATTTGTGTCTTGTTGCTTTCTATTAGTTTTTATTGCCGTATCTAGGCGATCAATTTCGTTATCCATTTGTAATAATTCATTGCTTATCTTTTCGTATTTTTTCATGGTAACTTCCATAGAATCTCCTATGGCTACGTCTTGACTACCTAAGCTGTTTTTTCGTTGCACTGGGCTACTAGAAGACCAATTCGACTCTTGCTGATGGTTTGCTTTGGAATGGCTATATGTACGCTTCCTAATTGTACTACCAATATGGCGATGATGCTGATTACTTATTATTTTCTTAATATTATTTAAATGTTTTGTTGCTTCATCACGCTTTAACATGATTGAATTTCGATTTTTCTTGTATTGAGTATCAAATCGAGCTGCACGTTGATTTTCATCTTCAATGGCTGCATTATACTGTTCGATAACAGAAATTTCCGGAGTCCCACTGACGGGTGATGGTAATCTCCAAGTATTAGATTTACTTCTGACTTTCTCTAGAAATTCGTTCTCTATGTTATCGATGCTAAGAACCTCAGCCTGAATTCAGATTAAAATACAACCGTTAATTAGTGCAGCAAAGGTGCAATTGATTTTATCTAGTCGTAAAAAATATATTATTCTAGCTT
>NW_002061480.1:0-1298 GCF_000150275.1 Trichoplax adhaerens
ATGTATCGATAGATTTAATATTAATACTTTACTATGTTGTAACCTATTCAGGCTTAGATTGTTTTCGATATCAATTCTAAATACGCTCAAGAAAATATTCGCTGATTCTACGGGTATTCTCCATATCCTTCGTAAGCCATATTTATGGATACGTTTGCTACGTTTAATTTTCCACAACATTGTTAACTCTCCCTAGCCTAAAATATTTTAGTATAGATTGCAAATAGGTGTAGACAACTACTGTATATCGTTGGTAGTCTATCAATCGAATATCCACATATCATAATATAAATTTTAGGTTTAGCATACTTTATTCAATAGTAAGAGTGATAGAAAAGTAGATGGACGAGCTAGAAATGGTTAATATGATCATCAGCGCGCCAAAATCTCTTTGACACCGTGATAGAGTGATGTCAACTAACAACAAACTGACCTAAGTAAATAAAGTATCTTATTAAAGAGCTCAATCAGCTAGCCGTGAAGTAACACCGACTAACTTGCAAGGTTTCTAGTAATAAAATGATTGCATGCGTATATGTGATCCATTTTCTTCGATATGTTTGAGTAGTAAAAACTAGAAGTAAAGTGCTGCTGTACGCATAAGTCTCTTATTGCAGAAAGTTATCCACGAAATGCATATGCGATCAATTTTGTCCAACTTGATGCAAAAATTGCAATATCGAATATACGTATGGCCATCACGTCGTCTATGTGTCCAGCAGTCCTGGACTACCGTAAGTATACGTACTCATTGTACTGTCGTGTCGTATACTGTGTACTTCACTTTAAATTGAGGTGAAGAGTGAAGAGGTTCGTGATACTGTATTCGTTGTTACGCCGTTACTTCACTCCAACAGCCGTGAGTCGGTGACGCACGTTATTAGAAAGTCAACCGAGATGTCGGTGCGCCATAACTACACAAAATGGACAGTAAAATTGATTCTAATTCTATTGGACCTTCAATAGCGGATTTTACTGTCTATTTTGCTGCCTTACTGGTGATAGTTTATGTAATGTACTATATATATAATAACTAATACGAGTATACGTGTAATCCCTAGGCAGTAAAATTTGTTCTAATTCTATTGGACCTTCAATAGCGAATTTTACAGTCTATTTTGGTGCCTTACTTGTGATAGTTTATGTTTAATACGAGTATGTAATAATATCTTCTTTAAGTAGCGTAAAGTATTTTAAGGTAGACGATGATAGAAGGTATAAAGGATTTTATTGAGATACAAGTTATAGGCTAACAATGACATGGTTATTATAGATAAGGTATTGAGATAGTAGGAACG
>NW_002061480.1:1491-2911 GCF_000150275.1 Trichoplax adhaerens
CTAGGCAGTAAAATTTGGTCTAATTCTATTGGACCTTCAATAGCGAATTTTACTGTCTATTTTGCTGCCTTACTTGTGATAGTTTATGTTTAATACGAGTATACGTGTAATCCCTAGGCAGTAAAACTTGTTCTAATTCTATTGGACCTTCAATAGCGAATTTTACTGTCTATTTTGCTGCCTTACTTGTGATAGTTTATGTTTAATACGAGTATACGTGTAATCCCTAGGCAGTAAAACTTGTTCTAATTCTATTGGACCTTCAATAGCGAATTTTACTGTCTATTTTGCTGCCTTACTTGTGATAGTTTATGTTATATACGAGTATACGTGTAATCTCTAGGCAGTAAAATTTGTTCTACTGTAATTCTATTGGACCTTCAATAGCGAATTTTACTGTCTATTTTGCTGCCTTACTTGTGATAGTTTATGTTATATACGAGTATACGTGTAATCCCTAGGCAGTAAAATTTGTTCTACTGTAATTCTATTGGACCTTCAATAGCGAATTTTACTGTCTATTTTGCTGCCTTACTTGTGATAGTTTATGTTATATACGAGTATACGTGTAATCCCTAGGCAGTAAAATTTGTTCTACTGTAATTCTATTGGACCTTCAATAGCGAATTTTACTGTCTATTTTGCTGCCTTACTTGTGATAGTTTATGTTATATACGAGTATACGTGTAATCCCTAGGCAGTAAAATTTGTTCTACTGTAATTCTATTGGACCTTCAATAGCGAATTTTACTGTCTATTTTGCTGCCTTACTTGTGATAGTTTATGTTTAATACGAGTATACGTGTAATCCCTAGGCAGTAAAATTTGTTCTACTGTAATTCTATTGGACCTTCAATAGCGAATTTTACTGTCTATTTTGCTGCCTTACTAGCGATAGTTTATGTACTGTACTATATACTGTATAATAATTAATACGAGTATACGTGTAATCCCTGGAACGAGATCAAGAATTTGAGCTTTCCTTTCCTTAGTCTACTTTATTTGGAAGGCCATGCCAAGCGCGATATCATACACACGTTAACGAGACATTAGAACTGTAACAATGAATCAGCTCTAGTACGAACATAACTTTAATACCCTATCCTAATGCACGTAAACATTTGTAGCATGTGATCTTAATCTAGTACCAGTAGATAAGCCGTAAATAGTATTGTACGATATCTAGGATTCCCCACGTTGTATGGCGGCGCGTACACTGCAAGGTAATAAGCAGAGTAGTTTACAAGACAGGCGATGTTAGGACAATCCCTAGGCAGTAAAATTGATTCTAATTCTATTGGACCTTCAATAGCGAATTTTACTGTCTATTTTTGCTGCCTTACTAGTGATAGTTTATGTACTGTACTGTATATAATGAATGAATACTGTCCATGTAATCCCTCTGCGATGATGATTTGTA
>NW_002061479.1:0-1752 GCF_000150275.1 Trichoplax adhaerens
GTACAGTACTGTACATGTAAAGTGCACACTTCAGCTGCAGGCCAACGAGTATTGCCATGTCGCGAGAAATTCTCATTGAATCGTAGCCATGTCTAAAAAAAATAGTCCAAAAATATTCATTTAAGGAATCAGAGATAATTTACGCACACTCAAAAATTAAGAGAAAATGTAGGCAAAATTTTATACTGATACATGTCTCCATTGCTGAATGGTTGTACAACACTGTATAATTGGTGCAAAATACGTGCTGAAGCTTAAAAATTGCCGACAATATTAATTAAAAGGACAAGGAATGCCGGTCGGTACTCAATGCACGACGTATCGACAGTGATGTTCTACATCATGGTTACAATTGGTATGCAGTATACGAGTTGTATTCAATTAAGAAATTAGAGATCCACATAAAGAGAGTCAATTTTAGGCAAAGCTACACTGGCTGTACAATATCCGTACATTGGATGGTCAGTGAAAAATATAACAATACTTCGTTCGGACAACTTGAAGCTTAAAATAGCTTATATGTCATACATTGACAGTAAATTTAAAAAGAGTATTCATAGGCATTATGCGATGATGTGCTGCATCATCGCTAACATTATACCATCATCTAGTAATGTAGTGTATCGAAGGATTCAAGGACTAATTACAAAAGAAAGAAAGAATAAATTTTGACAAAACTGTGCTGATATACGTCTCTATTGCTGACTTTTTACGGTATACTGTACAGTACTTTGAGTGAAAAATTCGCTATTCTGTTAACAAAATGATCAATACCAGGAACCGTATCTATTACGATAACCTCTACCTTCTGAATTTTCTTTTAATTTATTCTTTTGTACGGATTATATTCCCGTTCAAATATTTAAACTGGTAATTTTACTACTAATATTAAATTACTATTTACAAATAGGCTTGACAGACGGCAATTTAATATTACCTTGATACATACGATAAGCCTACAGAATAGTATAATATTTGTATACTCGTAGAAGGCCGTTAACCGATTTACTGTATACTACGCGTATATGAAATTAGCGTTTGTGAGAAGACTTGTACCTAAGTATAATGTTGCTCTATTGAACTTTACAAACGAACTACAAGCACAATGTAATAGTTTCAGCTTCAATATTACGGTAACGGAAAGACACAGTCATCAAGTAGGAAAAAATGAATAAAAAAAACAGATAACTACTTCTAATACGGCAGTGCCATCTTCTTAGCAAGTCGGGATTGAAGTATTTACTGACGGTTAATTACGCCTACACTTATACAAGTACAGTATACCTTTTCTAATAAAGCCTATCTCATGTGAACGATCAAACTCTAGGAAAGCACTACAGTCTAATTTATCTTTGCGATATCAACATTGCAGTATCATTTAATCATTACGGCTATGGAATCACAAATATGTAAATAATTAATTTAGAGGCCTAACTCCTTCAGATTGAGAGAATGATTATATCAGGTTTCGGAGTAAAAGAAATTGAAATTTCATAGATCTTACTTCACACCCTTGACGAGCATTGCAGTATTTATTATAGTGTGAAAGAGTGCCAAGTGCCAACCTTTACTAATATAACTTGTAACAGCCCCAGGTTACTGGACGTGGGCATAAATATTAACATTAAAAAAATAATGATGCACTTATGATTTAATCTTTTAAAAAGTGGCCTTCTTATACACTTCACTGATATTAAAAAAAAAGATAAATTCAGTTTAGCACTATAATCTTACTTATATATATAATTATTA
>NW_002061479.1:1802-2962 GCF_000150275.1 Trichoplax adhaerens
TGGGCATAAATATTAACATTAAAAAAATAATGATGCACTTATGATTTAATCTTTTAAAAAGTGGCCTTCTTATACACTTCCCTGACATTTCTGCAGAGTACTGATTATTAAAATAGTATTCGTTATATCGCTAAAGGTGGCCACTGGGCCTTTAAATTTTGATTTCATGTAATATTCTGATGAAAATTGAATAAACATAGAATCTTTATAGAGTTTTCTACACAGCCATTTTGATAGTTACATTTTCTTATAACGGTTGTTATCGACAGAGCAAGCTTTGCTTGCATACGACAGCGATCCTTAGACACATTATAATGATTGGTATAGAATTGACTACAGTACTAAGGACATTCTACCGCACTGTAGATATCTTACAGTACCTGCTAATCTTAACTTGGTATGTCCATCACCATACATTAGTTATCATAATGTGCTCTGGACCATTAACTAATCTTAATATAGCATAGTATATTACTATTACTGGGATATATATAATATCGAATGATAATACTATCTGTTAATTTTATTAACAAATTGACCATAAACGTATATTTGACAGTTTTGCTTACCAACCTTAACATAGCATTAATACCGTATATAGTAACCATCCTTATTCAGTAAACATACTAATACGAAAGTTACTTAACGAAATTTGAATTGGTATAGAAATGAATGATCTGTAGGGTTTATGTAAATATTATTGAGAAGGTAGAAGTGATTGATACACATCAGTAGGTACTATTAGTTCTATTGCTCTCTTGCAATTCGTAGTGTTATCCTACTGTAGTTCCCCTGTCCTGATTACTTTTGATTGCTATACTGTATATAGTAACCATCATTATTCGGTAAACATACTAATATGAAAGTTACTTAACGAAATTTGAATTGGTATAGAAATGAATGATCTCTAGGGTTTATGTAAATATTATTGAGAAGGTATAAGTGATTAATACACATCAGTAGGTACTATTAGTTCTATTGCTCTCTTGCAATTCGTAGTGTTACCCTACTATAGTTCCCCTGTCCCGGTTATTTTTGATTGCTATATATCATATAACAAAAAGTATTTCTAACAGGATAATGTCAGTTAGTCAGCGATCTGATAGGCGAAAGCGAAGTAAACAACGTGGAAATGTACAGTATGAATGAGTGGGTAAGAG
>NW_002061478.1:0-2914 GCF_000150275.1 Trichoplax adhaerens
TCACCCTAGACATTATTTCCATGTTTCCTTGGACTCTTTACCACTTTATCAATTCAATGCACACTCTCTTCAATCACTTGGCCTACTGCAATGACTAGTAAACATGCTTGCTTTGGATCGTCCATCACATTTAATGGACGTTCTCTATTTTTTTGGAGGGGGAGGGGGGAGGGCGGCCAATCTGTTGTATCTCATTTCGTCTTAACACTATGATCATCAAGTCATTTCATCTCCTCTATCCAGTAGAGTAGCACTACTTAATGCGACTCGATTGACTACTTTCATCTTCTACTTCGCGATCGAATAAGCTATTCAAGATGGCGGACTTTCCGACTACGCATCGGTGGCCTACTGGCTGATCCAATCCTTCTTCTACAGTACTCCTGCTTACCACCACATGGCCTTCCTGATGGAATGTGGCCTTGTCTTTACTTTGCTTCGGTGACATAATATTCAATCTTTGCTTTTGTAGTCAAGATCAGCTCTAGTCTAAGTGCATTAGCTTCAATATGGTGCATGCAAGATACTGCAAATCGATCATGTAGCCATGTCTGCTGTGGAATTGGACAACGCCATCAGAAAATGGGCAGCATCCACCGCCTGCCTAACCCTTGCAATGATTCTAAACGAGGCGCGATTAGCCTTCTTATTAAAGGTACTAATGTCAGTAACTACCGCCAGGACGGTGGACTGTATGTCTTGCTGTAGCCAACCGCCCAATGTTCTACTCCAAGCTTGGTTTGTGCACTGCCCCTTGAGCAATACAGTATACTCTGAATGTTGACTAAGAAGGGACAATCTTCTTCTTCCACTTAAATAGCTATGGTGGCGTGATAAAAGACATGATGGAAGCTAGTAGAAGCAGACAATCAGTGGAGAGAATCTTTTGTCGACCTTAGGGCATGCAGCCATGATAAGGCATGACGGTGCATTGCCAGCTCATGACGCAGCATCCTCTCCAATCCGTTTTGAAATGCGTTGTAAGACTAGAATCCCAATTTGCCATCTCTGTATGTTGACGAACCAATAATAAGCATGGCTAGGCAGTCTTCTTCGACTTCAGTGCTTATGGTGGCACGATAAAAGACATGATGGAAGCTATTGCAAGCAGACAATCAGTGAAGAGAATCTCTTGTCGACCTTTGGGCATGCAGCCATGATGAGGCATGATGGTGCATTGCCAGCTCATGGCGTAGCATCCTCTCCAATCCGTTTTGAAATGCGTTGTAAGACTAGAATCCCAATTTGCCATCTCTGTATGTTGACGAACCAATAATAAGCATGGTTAGCCAGTCTTCTTCGACTTCAGTGCTTATGGTGGCACGATAAAAGACATGATGGAAGTTATTGCAAGCAGACAATCAGTGAAGAGAATCTCTTGTCGACCTTTGGGCATGCAGCCATGATGAGGCATGATGGTGCATTGCCAGCTCATGGCGTAGCATCCTCTCCAATCCGTTTTGAAATGCGTTGTAAGACTAGAATCCCAATTTGGCATCTCTGTATGTTGACGAACCAATAATAAGCATGGCTAGGCAGTCTTCTTCGACTTCAGTGCTTATGGTGGCACGATAAAAGACATGATGGAAGCTATTAGAAGCAGACAATCAGTGAAGAGAATCTCTTGTCGACCTTTGGGCATGCAGCCATGATGAGGCATGATGGTGCATTGCCAGCTCATGGCGTAGCATCCTCGTCCATCCGTCTTGAAATGCGTTGTAAGACTAGAATCCAAATTTGCCATTTCTGTATGTTGACGAACCAATAATAAGCATGGTTAGCCAGTCTTATTCGACTTAATTGCTTATGATGGCACGATAAAGACATGATGGAAGCTATTAGAAGCAGACAATCTCTTGTCGACCTTCAAGCATACAGCCATGATGAGGCATGATGGTGCATTATCAGCTCATGGCATAGAATCCCCTTCCATCCGTCTTGAAATACGTTATAAGACTAGAATTCAAATTTGCCATTTCTGTAGGTTGACGAACCAATAATAAGCATGGCTAGGCAGTCTTCTTCGACTTCAGTGCTTATGGTGGCACGATAAAAGACATGATGGAAGCTATTGCAAGTAGACAATCAGTGGAGAGAATCTCTTGTCGACCTTAGGGCATGCAGCCATGATGAGGCATGACGGTACATTGTCAGCTCATGACGCAGCATCCTCTCCAATCCGTCTTGAAATGCGTTATAAGACTACTGTAGAATCCAAATTTACGATCTCTGTACAGTATGTTGACTAATAAAGAATAAGAATGGTCAGCCAGTCTTCTTCGACTTCAGTGCTCATGGTGGCACGATAAAAGACATGATGAAAGTTATTGCAAGCAGACTATCAATCAAGAGAATCTCTGGTAGACCTTAAGCCATGACGGTGCATTGTCAGCTAATGGCGTAGCATCCTAGCCTGAGTCATCATGACACAGCACACGATGGCACAAATCGCTTGGCAAATAATCAACTTGTCTGCGTTAGCACGAGGTGGAAATGCAAGATAGTTTATTGCTGTATCAAGGATATAATCAACACTTGATCTCTTGCAACATCTAGTGATGGACTACTAGAAATGATTACTAGTCACTTCGAGTAGTGTATTCATGATCATTCCATCCTCTATCAGGGTTGAAGAAATGTCTAAATGAAACCCAACTTCCCCTATCAAACAGTTAGTATTCGATGGGAAAATGAGCAAACTTTTTCGTGCTTGGAATGATCCGTAAAGCAACACTTGATGCAAAAATGCAACCCAAGTTTTATCCTATTCTCTCAGACTAACACCATATAGCATCCATCGGCTGCGTAGCACAGCACTATACAGTCCTGTACTATAGCAATTCATTTCATTCGGTCATCTACTCGACTTATTAGAATATAGTAATCCTACGGAGACCTTTTATCACATAGAGTG
>NW_002061477.1:0-2924 GCF_000150275.1 Trichoplax adhaerens
TNGGCATGAAAATTTATATATAGGGAAGATTGAAGTTTCAGAATTGTTCTAGCAAAGCAGGCTTTGTTACACTTTTAGCTTCTGATGGATGATTATAATCAGAATGATAACATGTAATTCTATTTTGTTACCAATTCTTCTATTGTTATAAAGCTATTCATAAGATAGCTTATTATTCCTATAAGGATGACTAATATTCATCATAAAAAACAAGGCGTCTAATGGGTGTCGTTATGATATGTGTTTCTTAAATTATCACAGAATTATAATTAATAGTAGCTCTAATGGTTTTCGTGAAAAATTAAGCTACTAAAATTAATACTATAAAGTAAATATTTTCTAAATCAACTGAAAATTATAATTAAACATCATTATAAGATATTTATCCATCTCGTATCATTATATATTAGTTCTAGCTATTTATTATTATATCTCCAAATATATGATGACTTAAAATTTCAGCGGTAACGTAGGTATTGAGAATTTTGATTTTGAACTGATAGATGACAGCTAATGAAATAAATATGGTATTTACGTCGATAATTTGCATATTTTATTCATATATTCAATAAACGAGCGTAAGAAATTTATTTAAATACTGTGGATTAATTGTATGTCGGTAAAAACCACTTATTTACAGACGTAAATAAGTTATGAATAGTAAAAACACTTCCTATCACGCTTATAGCTGGGGGCAGATGCTATATTTACAACTTCAAATTAGCGCATCAATAGCTGATATGAATTAAACTGAACCTTTAACTCAGCTTCCTGTTTTGATAGATACTAGCCTATCATATAGTAAATAGAAATAAAGGTGACAATCTACTAAAATTAAGTAACTAGGTGGCAGACGTATTGATATACCTGTTATCGATATATTTAAAGTGGCATTGAGAAGAATTCATTATTCATCGTGATCGTAATATAATTTTGCCCAGTGGCATTTTGTATTTATGTCACGGTACGCCGTTACTAATTAAGTAACTGTAAATTAATGAATGCTTATGAATAGATAAGATAAGGTTATGTGCTACTGTATGTTTTAATGCGCTTGTAGCTGATAATAGGATGGTAGAAATGAGATAAAAATAGAAGTTGTTAGCAGTTAATTTACTGTAGGTTTATAAGTTGTGTTAATCTCTAAAAATTGAGCTGTATATGGACGAAGGTTAAGCGTCTTAACACCTGATAGCTTGTAGCTATCTAAGTCTGAGGATATCGACATGTATATTTAGTAATGGTATTATACTAATTAATGTAACTTGTAAAGCATGAATTCTCACTCGTTAATATTGGAATTCACTGTAGAAACCTATTTAAGCGCGTGTGTTTGTAGAATAAAGTAAGTAATTGCTCAAGAAACGGCAAGACTCATATCGTGAAGAATAGTGTAATAATTAGTCAGTTGTCTGTGGAGATCAGCCGAGAAAGCGAGTTCTCAAATACTTCCCTCATAGAAACTGAAGGTACTGGGAGAAATAGCCCAAGTTTTAAGTAACTACACTAGAGTTCTTTACTTTCCTTTGCCACAAGTGAGGGTTGTGACAATTTAATACTAATAAGTCTTTATTTATAGAGGATATATGCATCATTTGGGCTATTTAAATACTTTTAATTTATGTATTAATTTTATATGAATATACAATCATATCTAAAATTTTTAACTGCTATAGAAGGGACAGATTATGCCATTATTTTTCAAATAATTTCGTTATAAATTAAGTAGATGTAAGATATAATCTGCGAAAATATTATTTATTTACCAATCAAGATAATCTCTTGGTTTTGTCTCCTTAGTATGGACTGCATACGTAAATTTGCGTGAATCATGTAGAATAATGTGTACAATGGTAATAAATGATTAATTTAATTAGCAGTAATAACATCGAAATGTATCATAAATCAGTTGAATGATTACTAAAATATTCAATAAAACATTCCAAATAAGAAGTCTTGACGTAAAATAAGCGGTACGTTATCTTCCGTTGAAATATATTATCTTATGTTTTCAACTCTTCCTGCGTGTTAAATTTATCTACCATACCTTCAGTAAAGTTATGCCAAGTTCAATCGAATAAGAAAGTAACCTTTTATTACATTATATAAATCAGAGAATGGACTGACATCTTATACTTGAGGAAAGGGATTTATTCAAAATATTAGTGCATGAATGGATAATTGGTGACAGATACAGTTAATACTTTATCATGGTGTACAATAATTTTGCAATATGTCATAAAATTAATTTGATTATTAAAACATTAAATTACCATTTAAAAATTATTCAGCTTCTAAGAGTACCGTATGATCATGCTAATCAAATGGTCAATCCCCACTTTATTCGTGATCGCATTTCGAATACGTGTCTTTTAAAAGTTTGTGCTGTAATCTTTCATCTAATTAACTATTAACGAGAAGAACTCGAGAAAATAGAGGAAAAACATTTGATTTCCTTGATTTTGTGCGATTTATGTAATAAAAAATACATTAAAGCTTTAAAGCTTTCACTGTTGTGTTTCCAAGTTAAAATTCTATTCAATAGAAATTTATGATTAAATTTGCTGTAATGAACCTTTAATCATGGTTTTAGCTTATATCAATCTGATATTTAGAAGGAATATCTTCCACGACAAATGTCGTCTGAAGGTTCTTTATAATTAGTCTAACTTGAATATTATTTATAGTAGACAAAAATACAATGCCATTTTTGTTATAGCTTGTCACGGTAATGTTATTTCAATTTAAGAGACATTTTGGGTCATTGAAGTGATATTTAGCTATTTCGTGATACAATAGAGTCTATTTTGAAGGTCTAACTTTGCGTGAGGCGCTATAACCGACTCGATGATTTGATAAACATCCCGCAAATCTTCCTTCATTGATTATTTCGCCGGAGATTACTATATTCGTTTCCATATTGA
>NW_002061476.1:0-2860 GCF_000150275.1 Trichoplax adhaerens
ATCTGTTGCCAACGTATCACGGTCACTTCTAGTAAGAATCTGGCCATTCCAATGTTGTCTGCATAATGCTAATGTCAAGTAAAGTTCTTCATACCTGGCTAACTACTCGATACAATATCGTTCAACCACACTGGAATATTCACGATCGCCTGCTAAAAGCTAGTCCAGTTATGTCACCTCTGTACATCAACTTACATCAAACTAATATATTGTACCACAGTTGTTTTTGGAAAATTTTCCTAGTATGTTATATTAGAAAGTCTCATCGGAGTTGCGGTATATAATCTCTACTATTCGGACTTACAAAGTTCTACAATCTTACAAAACTTAAATTACTGTAATAGGCCTTATACATTACATTTTTGCCATGATAGGTTATAAATTTTACATCTAAATCTACCGTATTTACTCATACGTGCTAAGATCTGCTATAAATAATTAATTTATAAATTTGGATCCTTGGAAATTTTCAATTACAATCTAAATGGAAATGTCTCCTTTCTGGCGTAGCGATGTTCTTGGATTACTTTTATAGACGAATAGACATGCATATATTATGTGCACATATTCGATATCGTAAGCAGATAAGTGATATAGTACAAAATTGTACCCGTTTACGTATTATATATGCTATAATTAACGTACCAAATCTACTTTATAAAGAGTTAATGTACGTACACTAGTCAACTTCAAAAATTTACAAATTAAAATTCACTTTCTTTTTCATGTCGGATACTATGTTGCAATAACTTTCATAGCGAATCCGATATTGTACTGATAGTTTTATATTGTATAGTAAAACTATACAGTTAATATTGCGCACATCCTGAATAATATATCATTTGGGTGTGTTAATCATATCATAATTATTGGAGATACAAGAGAACTTGATCATTAATATGTACAGTTTATGGTACCATATAGCATACTATTCACTGTAATTAATAATAACAATTTTTATTTACTATCGCCAATATTAAAACTGTATTTAATTCAATAAATAATTATATTTATATCATGACCGCAATGTCAAATTCATCATTTAATCATCTCCAAAGTTGTACAGAAATCCATTAAAGCATTACATAACAAAAATTAAATCAAATAGAAAGTCTTTCTTTATATAAAACTATGATATACCGAAGTCATTAAGCTAAGGCAAAAATCGTACTACAACTCGATACTGCAACGAGTACCAGTACCCAAATATGCCTTTATTATAATTAACTAGTGCAAACTCCCGTCGCTTTGCTGACGGTTTACGATAATGTGCTCATTTAACAGATAGTATTACCATTTGTCGTAGACCTGTCAGAGGTTCAGTAACTTTATACCGTGTACTGTGTAGTAGTAGAGTGTATGACATATACTGATATACTGTACATACCGCATTTCTCTAATCTACAGTAACTCTCCATTTTTAGCTATGTGGAACACTCTTACCCACTCATTCATACTGTACATTTCCACGTTGTTTACTTCGCTTTCGCCTATCAGATCGCTGACTAACTGACATTATCCTGTTAGAAATACTTTTTGTTATATGATATATAGCAATCAAAAATAACCGGGACAGGGGAACTATAGTAGGGTAACACTACGAATTGCAAGAGAGCAATAGAACTAATAGTACCTACTGATGTGTATCAATCACTTATACCTTCTCAATAATATTTACATAAACCCTAGAGATCATTCATTTCTATACCAATTCAAATTTCGTTAAGTAACTTTCATATTAGTAATCGGGACAGGGGAACTACAGTAGGATAACACTACGAATTGTAAGAGAGCAATAGAACTAATAGTACCTACTGATGTGTATCAATCACTTCTACCTTCTCAATAATATTTACATAAACCCTAGAGATCATTCATTTCTATACCAATTCAAATTTCGTTAAGTAACTTTCGTATTAGTATGTTTACTGAATAAGGATGGTTACTATATACGGTATTAATGCTATGTTAAGGTTGGTGAGCGAAACTGTCAAATATACGTTTATGGTCAATTTCTTAATAAAATTAACAGATAGTATTATCATTCGATATTATATATATCCTAGTAATAGTAATATACTGTACTATGCTATATTAAGATTAGTTAATGGTCCAGAGCACATTATGATAACTAATGTATGGTGATGGGCATACCAAGTTAAGATTAGCAGGTACTGTAAGATATCTACAGTGCGGTAGAATGTCCTTCGTACTGTGGTCAATTCTATACCAATCATTATAATGTGTCTAAGGATCGCTGTCGTATGCAAGCAAAGCTTGCTCTGTCGATAACAACCGTTATAAGAAAATTTAACAATCAAAATGGCGGTGTAGAAAACTCTATAAAGATTCTATGTTTATTCAATTTTCATCAGAATATTACATGAAATCAAAATTTAAAGGCCCAGTGGCCACCCTTAGCGATATAACGAATACTATTTTAATAATCAGTACTCTGCAGAAATTACTACCTTAGAGCTATTCCTTTTACATGAAGAAATCTTTAGGTTAAAAGTACTGTAAGAATCTTATACTGACCTATTGAAATGAACCCATAATCAGAGTCATTTAACAGTAGTATAAATACCCCCGCGCTGCTCATTTCAAGGGTGTGTGGCTGGGATAATCGTAGCATCAACATGAAATATGCCTTTACACAGATAGTTAACATATACGCATAACAGCTTACAAATGATAAGTTTTTGGTCCACAACATATAGTACACGACTATATCAATCAATCAATACGATAGACGGTAGGTGACGCAAATGGTCTAATCCATTTTATTCACTCTACTTTTTTTTCTATTTTCGTAACGAACTCTACCTTCTTCAAATTGTCGCTTTTCATCATCAGTAGT
>NW_002061475.1:0-2965 GCF_000150275.1 Trichoplax adhaerens
ATAAATGGTTAAGCGAATGGGACCGATTCTTGAATACCCTAAAATTATCAATTTACCAAATATTGTTCTTAGTTTAATAAGAGTAGCATTAGTCTAGTTTATTAATGGCATTAATTAAGTAACTTTTCCACCAATGAAGTTACTTTTTAGTTATGTCAGGAATAGAAATATCGTTATAGAACAGAATAAAATCAGCATGAAATTATTATGATCAAGAGTGATTTTATTTCTGAGCTAATAAGGAATTATACGTTCATAATATTCTAAATCAAATGTATCGATGATTTTGCAAAAGTAGTAACAATCAAAAGCGAATAATCAAGCAATAAAATATTAGTTGACATCTGATATTACTAAACTATAAAATACACTCTTGTATTACACTGTGGTATGAAAATAGTCGTTCTGATTTAGTGAATCATGATTAATAAGGAAAATGAATTTTAATTCACTTTCCGAATTAATTCTTATTCTGAATAACTTTTCAATAGTGTCAGTGTGCTATGATAATGATGAATATAACGGGAAATACATGTTCTTATCAAGGTTAAAAAAATTAAGGTAGTAGAGGCGCCGTATAGCTTGAAAGACATCAAGAATCATATTACCTTCAAGAAATCTAAGCTGTAATTGCCGTTCAGTGTTGCGCATAATTACTAAAATAGAAGCTAAACTAAATCAAAATGTTATATATAGTGAAATAATTTCAAACATTTATTTACATATAACAATTACTCATACGATGAAAATCGAATCGAAATATGCATGAATTTCTTCAGAAGATTTAAATATTGCGATGCTAGCCCTACTCCTATTAGTCACCCAGTCACTAGTATCACAATGAAGCGGTTAAAATTAATTTATTACTTAAAATTTACTGTTGAATATTACAGTATTAAAACTTCAGATCATACAACTACGTACAGCTAGCTTGAAGGCTATCGACTCTACTCCTCTTTAAAGGTGTAGGCCATTTATACTTTCCTGAAAGCTTATTAACAAATATGTTTGTTAAATTAATCTTCTAGTCAATTCAAGTAAAACCCTAACTTACCCTATCCGATAGTATTCCTTACACTAATTAATATTTAATATGGCTCCTTCATGTGCAAGACCCCTAACTAGGTATGATTATCATCTCTCACTCTGAGCCAATCATACGTAATTTATTGAGACATGCTGATGCCGCTTTTTGAGGCGCCCTACAGTCTCACTTAGAGTTACAACTAACGTCTCTAACATCATCCACTACCCATATGCGATGACCATAATACTACAATGTGATCTTAACACCACTAGTCCAATATCTTATTTATCACTACCAAGGCCTCACTATAACCTAATTTTCCTACTTGAATTAATTTACCGTACGTATTAAGCTAATGGAAACATTTTACCATACAAGCAAATTTATCATTGACCCGAACACGATAGATGAATTAGGTTGCAAACTTATTTTTTAATCTACAGATACCCGATAAATATAAGCCTAATTATCTAGACTTCCAGACTTCTAGTGACAATATGAAGAGTTGAAACGTTATATTAATAAGCAATGGTGTACATCACTTATAATCAAGTCGGTAGTTATAATGGACTAAGTTATTCAATATTAGCATATTGTAGTAAGATCATAATAAGGTAGTGCGNGTAGATGCCACTAGCCCATGATTGGATTTTACTGACACGCATAGACGCTGGTTTGCCGTAGCGAGCACAACCTAAATAAAGTATTGTATTTTGTTATTAAGTTTAGCTCTTTAAATGTTTCGAAAATTTTAAATAATTCTTTTAATAAATTATAGTGCAATATAGTATCAGTAGTAAAGCATGCTAGGCCATTAAGATACAGTCATTAGTAAATTGCGTTCGTTTCTAAAAACTCTTTTTGCGATTACTTTAGTAGAATATTATTATTTTTAATAAATTAGGTGAAATGAGCTTGTAAATATTTATCGAGATACATTAATTATCGGAATAATGGTAAACTGTGTTCCAAATATACTGTATGTCTTATACTAGCAATATTTAATAGATAACTCCAGCAAATATGTGTTGTTATGATGCTATATATTCCTGCGATAACAGTACAGTATTGCGTTATTCTAACGATATTATAATACCATAGCCGACTTCAGCAAATCAATATGTAGCTCAGTTATGCTATAATAAAAATTGGATAAAATTTAGTAAATACCAGCCATCGCCCCAGCCAACAACTCCAACAAGGACAGCTAATGTACCTGTTCCTCGCGTTAACGGACCACCACTGTCTCCGTAGCAAGAGTCCAAGCCAGCTTTAATCGTACAACTAGCATATTGCACATAATCATAGATTTCGTTCGGGTAAGCTTTCTTGAAATCAGGATCGTTCATGATAGGGATAGTGAACTTCTGAAGGTGATTCGATTTTGGGCCACCTTCATGATTCTCGCCCCGTCCAGCTACAGTAACCCACTCACCAGTGCTAGCAGATCCCATCGAAATAGAAATTACATAGCTGTTATAACTGACTGATTTTCTAAGGCTTAAAACTAAGAAGTCGTAATTGTTACTGTATGAGCTGTACGAGTAATACTCAACGCTGTAAATAAAAATGAAGATCTTGTAGCTTGTAGTTTAATGTTTTCGTCCTAATCCAAGTATATTGTCCCTAAAAGAGTTACTAAATTTATTCAGAATGATCTATTACCAGTAAACTTTATAAAATTAAGTTGAGTACTGAATAACTTAATCACAATAATTCAATAATATCTACATCAGTTATATCAATTTTACAGATTATCAATGGCGATCAAGACTATGAATGCGTCTTATGCCTAAGTTTTATAATGGCAATTATACATGAAAAAAGAAATCATTTTCATAAGTAATTTTTATATCGATAAATGTTTCTCATATCAATGGCTATGTACGATATACAATACATTTTTTCGATTTATTTTGAGCTCATCAATATGATTTA
>NW_002061474.1:0-2926 GCF_000150275.1 Trichoplax adhaerens
ACAATTTTCCTACGACTACTATTGTCAACATAATCTATAGAAATTTTATCCACTTTGGTCTGTAGACCCAGTTGACACAATAATATCATAGAAATATAGTAGGTGTGTTATAATGTACCAGCATCAAAAATAAATGATAATCAATAGAATTATAGTTAATTAAGTAGTAAATAGAACAGAAGATAGGACTTCTATTTTCAACGGTTAATACTATATCATTGTATGATATGCTATAAGGTAAAATATAATGGTATCTATACATACGCGTTAGTAAAAGATTAGGAATATGTACGTGGTATTTAGGATCGTTAATATTGAATAAAGAATCGGTGTCTATAGTGGCTTATAAATGCGGTACTGTAATACGGAAATAACATATGGAAAGACGATTATCATAGACCGTTATCAAGAGGTGTATAGAATCTATAACAATGTATTACAGCAGTTTGTACGTATATTAAATTCCTGTCTGCGGCAATTCTGCCACGGCATATTACTGAATGCTGAGAAAAGTACGAGTACATTGACAGCATGTAAATATTGCAAATATATTTATAATTATTAAGCCAGTCTATGGAGCTGTTATTTATTATAGTCTAGAGGCTACTGCAATACAGTACATAGATTAGTAATTATAAAAAAAATTACCATTAGCAAGAATAGGTTACATCTATAGCATTATAGGTGTGTTTATGACAGATAATTTTATCTGCAATGGCCAACACAGTATTATGGCATGTTATACCACAGAAAGTAAGAGTGTATGTACATATCGTATCTTAAGACTAATATATATTAATGATTAATGAAGCCTATATAGCTATTATCTAATATGTGGTTTGCATACGGTAGTACAGCAATATTATATAAGGATTAACAACTATAAAATATCATCAGTAGCAGTAGATCGTCATCCACAGTATTTTGGCTGCTGTAGTGATGCACCCTATATTTGCTTGTAGCGATAGCTATATTTGATTGTGTTGTGTACTATATTTAGAATAGTTAAGTTTCTAAAAATAGATATTCTTGTGCTGCTAGATTTAGGTGACTGGTAACTACTATATTAGAAAGTGTTATTCACTAATATAGCTGTTAACTAATTATGGTACAGGACGTTATACGACTTGAAATACTAAGATTGTAAAGATGCCCAATACCTTACGGTGTTGGACATTAATGGTAAAGTAATAATATTGTAAGCAGTTTGATTAATACTGTAAAATGTAGTGATGATTCATGTCTGATTGTAGACGATGTTATTGCCTTAAATAGATTCAGAGAAAAGTATATAAGGTGTACAAATCTGAGCGTAAAGGAGGAGAAAAGATTTGATATCTAATTGAGCTCAGATTACTTTAGACTAGATTCTTGTGAGTAATTAATTATTGCTGTACTATTCTTTAGAACCTTGTAATAAAAAGCTTTTATAGTACTGGATTCCTCTGTGGACTAAAATTACTGTGGAAACGATATTACAGCTGCTTATATCGTATTTGTATTTTTAATCACGGTCAGTACGGAGTTATGGTATAATTTAGCATAGAAAGGAAAATAAACTGGATACATACCTATGAACTTGAAATCTTTTATGATTCTTATTATAGTCCCTGAACCTATTGTCTAAGTCTATATAATTTGATATTTGGTACAAAATGACACAGAAGTAGGCGAGTTTTAATACTGTAATATTGAAATGTCAAGAATAGTATATTATTTGCAGTATTATAAACTTTGTAGAATAGACATTAGTACTATCTTAACGACCGACTGTAATGATATATTATTGTTTAGATTGTAATATTACTGTCAAAATTATAGCGATAGTAATAACAAGTACAGTATGGTCATATTGTTAGTGCAGAGGATGTTCCAGTTCTAGCTCCGTTAGCAACAGCAGTAATCATAGAATTAGGTTCTTATACTGAATCTATAAGTTAATAGATGTTGTTCAGTAATTTCTGTTTATGGTTTTCGGGTTGTAAACAAGCTAAGAATATAAGCAGCTAAAGTAACGCAATAGAGTTTGTCCTTTTTCGTACTTGAGATTATAGTCTGCAGTTGAAAATATTTGTTAACGAGAACCTCTTAATAGACTGTTTTGCTCCGAATCTTTTGGGATAAGAATTATTGGAGAATTAGGAAGAACATATTTATTACACCAATACCTTGCATTATCGTATGATACAGAACGAAAAGTAAAGGTATGCTATACATATCGGTAGCTTAGAAATTTTTTTATGATTATTAGTACAATCTATATAATGATATTCTATAATGGAATATATGATCTATTACAATATTAAATAGAATTGTGGTTTCATAACGTACCTTAGCAAAGAAATAAACTGTATTTTTCGTCAATATAGAAGGTACAACTCTTAAATACAGTAGTCAACACTGGATCAAGGTCTAATATACCACAGCAGGTAAGGATATTCGTATATATGTTTGTCACACACCACTAGTGACAAAGTAGTCTACACACGCCAATCCTTGCGGAGAACGCCACTTACTAACTTAAAGAGGCGAGATTAGCTATATCACCAAATAATTCAGTTCCAACAACCGAATTCTATGGTATAATTATAGCGTCACAGATGATGTAGACGAGATAGTCAGAGATTTACTATCATTTATTACTGAAGGAATCTTGGCACCCAAGATTATAGTCTTCACAATTAAATATCAATTGAAAACTAGTTGACTATCTAACCGACTAACGAACTAAAAAGGAATCTTCAGGCATCAGCCTTTTATAGACTCGTCAGAAACTCCTGGAATAATTAGGACGAGCTTACGCATCGTAACAATGTTATACATACATATATGTATGCAGATTAAAAACGAATTTTAAAATTTAATACAGCCTGTAGGTGTATCATCCATTGACAAATGCTATCATTTATAGTAGTACAGCAGATAG
>NW_002061473.1:0-828 GCF_000150275.1 Trichoplax adhaerens
AATCTTTCAGGTCCAGTTTGCATTCACAATAGGATTCCATATTATATGGCCTACAATTAATATTGGCTTGGGTCTTTTTTTGTTAATTATGGAGATAATGTGGTTAAAAACTAATAATAAAATTTACCTTAGTTTATATAAATTTTGGGTTAAGATATTTGCCTTGGCGTTTGGCATGGGAGTAGTAACTGGGATACCTATGTCGTTTCAATTTGGGACTAATTTTGGTAAATTTTCTGAATTAGCAGGATCTGTTATTGGGCCATTAATTGGAGTAGAAGTAATGACAGCATTTTTTCTGGAAGCTGCATTTATAGGGGTTATGATATTTGGATGGAAAAGGTTTTCAGCAAAAGTTCATTTAATTGCAACAATATTAGTTGTGCTGGGTACTCACCATTCAGCATTTTGGATATTATCATTAAATTCTTGGATGCATACACCAGATGGAATTAGTGTGATTGATGGATCTATAAGAATTCATGATTGGCTAAAAGTAATATTTAATCCTTCCTTTCCCTACAGATTGATTCATATGATTTTAGCTTGCTACACTACTGCTTCTTTATTTTTGGCAGGTATTTTTTCTTACTATATTATAAAAAATAAGTATCTAGAAGTAGCAAAAAAAGGTTTCTCATTGGCTTTATGGGTATTGTTAATTATAGTGCCACTGCAAATATTTATGGGAGATATGCATGGATTAAACACTATAAAACATCAACCTCTTAAAATTGCTGCTATGGAGGGCTTGTGGGAAACATCGAAAGGAGCTCCTACTGTTATATTTGGCATTCCTTCAGAAGAATTAGAGAAAATTTATATTCA
>NW_002061473.1:1387-2931 GCF_000150275.1 Trichoplax adhaerens
AAATAGAATGATGAGTAGTATTGCACCGGTGTGGGATGGAAATGAAACTTGGTTAATATATGGTACAGGAGTTTTATTCGCAGCCTTTCCTAAAGCTTATTCTATTATTATTCCAGCACTATATGCGCCTATAATGCTTATGGTAATTTCATTGATTTTTAGGGGGCTTGCATTTGAGTTTAGACTCAAAGCTATGAAATCAAGATGGATCTGGGATTGGTCGTTTATTGTTGGATCTTATTTAGCAACTTTTTCTCAAGGTATAATAATAGGAGCTATAGTAGAAGGAATTAATAGTGATACATTTAAAAATTGTGGAAATAGTATAATTTTTCTAAACCCTTTTACCATTACTACTGGATTTGCAATGGTTATAGCCTATAGCCTATTAGGATCTACATGGGTAATTATGAAAACTCAGGGGATCACAAAAAAGTGGGCTCAAAATATTACAAAACCCATTTTGATAATGGTTGTATTATTTATTATAATGATTAGTGTAAAAACTCCCTATCAACATAGTTTTATAGCAGAGAGATGGTTTAGTTTTCCTAATATTTTATTTTTGTCTCCAGTTCCTTTGCTTACTGGGTTATCGATTTATTTAATCATACTCAGTATAAGAAGACAATATGATTACCTTCCATTTATAAGTGCTGTAAGCATTTTTATATTTTGCTTTGTTGGATTAGGAATTAGCCTTTGGCCATACATAGTTGTGCCTGATATAACTATATGGGATTCTGCTGCTCCACCTGAGACTTTAAAATTTGTTTCAATAATAATTTGTATTTCATTACCAATTGTAATTGGATACTCAATTTTTGTGTATTATTTATTCAAAGGTAAAGTAACTGATAAAGAAAATTTATATTAATTCAAAAGGTAAAATGAAATTTTTAATTACAGGTTGGTCAAGATTTATTGGCATAAAATTTATTATTTGTTGAAATGGGAGAGAAATTATTATTGAAAGACAATATTATGAAGCGTAAGAAAGCTTTAGAGGTAGGATATATTTTTCAATATCATTACATCGATCAAGCATTATTTAATATAATTAACAAAAGCTAAGTTATGTTTAAAGTAGTTAAAAATAATGTTCATATTTTTTTGATGTATTTAGGGACATTACCATTTATTATTTTTATGTTATCTATAATTAAAAACTGCGAATATAACTCAATAATTACTAATACCGCAACTGAAAGCATAAAATTATATGGATTAATAATTAGTGTATTTATGGCTGGTATTCAATGGGGGTTAGGTCTTGAAAAATTATTTAGATATAAGCTATTTATATTTAGTAATGTCATTACTATAATTTTATGGATTTCTTACCAAATAGTATCTAACAATAAATTCATCTTTATTCTTTTGCTATCTTTTATATATTATATCGTTGCAGATTTTAAGTTTTACAATGAAAAAATAATTAGTAAAAAATATCTTATTAATAGGATTATCATAACAATTATTGTTATGGTAAATCTATGTATATCATTAATAAACTTTTAGTAATATTTATATCAAAAGATGAA
>NW_002061472.1:0-2936 GCF_000150275.1 Trichoplax adhaerens
AATTATGAAAAATAATTTTGGATTTACTGCTGAACAAGTAATTTCTCAAAATTTAAAAGTCGCTATAGTTTTAGTTATTGGGATGTTGTTTATCGCAATTCTTGCAAAACGAATTCATCCAATTAAAACAGCTTTCTTCACAGCTTTTATTTTTATAATTTCTTTACCGTTCATTCCTTATTGGCTAAACAACATTTCAAATTTATTTTTCTTAGGGTGTGTACAAGTATTAATCAAGTCTTTTACCTTTTCAACATGTGGTACATTAGATGCAATACAATATAAATATTTTCCCACAAGCAAGCGTTTTAGTAGTATTGCATTAACATTTGGTTTTGCTTCTGCTTTATCATCCGCTCTAGTTGTGTTTGGATTGATTCCCCTTTATCATTACTTCGGATATTATGCACTATGGTTTTTATTTGGACCAATTATAGTTGGATATTGGTGGGCGATTAACTATTTTAAAAAACTAGAAATACAACGAGGAGCATACTATAATTACCCAAATGAAGGCCTACCACATGAAGATAAAGCAATTGTTGAAGAAGACTTTAATTATGATGATTTAGAAGATGAATATGCACCATTTAAAAATAAGTGTAAATATTCAGTACGATTACTAGATAAATTGGATTATTTAAGTAAATAATGTAATAGAAAAATAAATATAAAGTTAATTGAAAAAGCAATTGTATTTGCAAAAAAGTGGCATGATGGTCAGATGAGAAAAACTGGAGACAAACCTTTTTACTCCCATCCTATAGCTGTTGCAGGTATGGTAGCAGAGAAGTATTTAAAAACTGACGTGATAGTAGCTAGTATATTACACGATGTTGTAGAAGATTCTGAATGTACTGCAGAACTTATAGAAGAAAAATTTAATAAACGAATTGCCCAAATAGTTGATAGATTGACAAGAAATAGATTAGTGAATGGAAAGTATATAAAGCTTAATTTAGAAAAAACACTAAATAAATTAAGAAAATTAAATGATAACGAAGCTCTGTTTATAAAACAAATGGATAGACTGCACAATTTACAAACTATAAAAGGCTTAAAACCAAAAAAGCAAAAGAAGATGGTGCGAGAGACTAATAATTTATTTATCAGGTTAGTTAGTATTATTGGAGATAAAATTGGTATACATGGTCAATTACATCTTGAGAATAAAATGTTTAAATTAGGATATGATACTTTGAGAAAGCACAAGAAGAAGTAATTTTTTGAGAAATGAATATATAAATTAGCACGATCGACCAGTAAATGCTTGAAATAAATATCAAAAAATATATTAAACTTGACATTTTTAAGGTAAAAGAGCTAATCTCTTAGCTCAAAGTTAGATTATTTTACATGAAGATTGCTATAATAGGATATGGTCAAATGGGTCAAATGATAGAGCTTGAAGCAAAAAAACTATCTATTTCCGCATCAAAAATAATTAATAATTATACTGAGTTATCGTCTGCTGAATTTGATAAGGATGAGGTGGCCATTGAATTCACTGAACCATCAGCTTGTTTAAAAAACATAGAAATTTTATCTTCAAAAGGAGTCAAAATAGTTTGTGGAACCACAGGATGGGATGATAATATTAATGTAGTAAAAGAGATTGTCAAAAAACACAATACAGGATTTATATACGCATCTAACTTTTCTATTGGAGTAAATATATTTTGGAAAATTATTGAAGAAACTTCGTCAATTATAAATAAATTTGATCATTATGATATCATGGGACATGAAATCCATCATAATAAGAAAAAAGACTCTCCCTCAGGAACCGCACTAACCACAGCAAAAATTATTACTAATAAAATAGATAGGAAGAAAGAAATAGTTACGAATAGGATAGATGGTGAAATAAAACCAAATGAACTTCACTTCAGTTCTTCAAGATGTGGTAGTGTAATTGGAAAACATGAAGTAATTTTTGATAGCCCTACAGATTCAATTAGAATTTCTCATGATTCTAAAGATAGAAGCTCATATGCTATAGGAGCTATAAATTGTGCTAAATGGATTAAAAATAAATCTGGTTTTTATAGCATAAAAAATTATATGGAGGAATTGCTTAATGAATAAAAATTTTACTGGATTATTTACAGCACTAATAACGCCATTTAATAATGATAAATCTATTGATTATATATCTCTTGAAAAATTAGTAACAGAACAAGTTAAAGCAAATGTAGATGGCATTGTTATTTTAGGAACAACTGGAGAGAGTCCTGTTGTTGATGAAAATGAATCAAATGAAATCATAAAAGTAGCTGTAAAAATAGCTAAAGATAAAATCAAAATTATTGTTGGAACTGGAAGCAATAACACCTCTCAAGCAATTAAAAAATCTATTAAAGCGCAAGAATTGGGAGCAGATGCTATATTATCTGTCAATCCATATTATAATAAACCTCCTCAAGAAGGGATGTATCAACATTTTTCGCAAATTGCTGATTCTGTAAATATACCCACAATTTTATATAATATTAAAGGAAGAACAGCTATTAATATTGAAACAGATACATTGGTTAGATTAGCAAGTCATACAAATATAATTGGAGTAAAAGAAGCAAGCGGTGATTTAACACAGATTATGGATGTAATAAATAATACACCTAAAGATTTTTTTGTCTTATCTGGAGATGATTCTTTGACACTACCCTTAATGTCTTTAGGAGGACATGGAGTTGTATCAGTAATATCTAATATATTTCCACGAGAAATGAAAAATATTGTTTGGCAATGCTTTACAAATAATTTTGAAGTAGCAAGACAAAGTCATTATAGATTACTGAAATTTATGAATGCACTTTTATCAGTATCCAGCAATCCAATTCCTGTTAAAACTATACTGGCTTATATGGAAAAAATTAAAGAAGAATTCAGATTACCGTTACATGCACTAGATAACCAAAAGAAAAAAGAAATAA
>NW_002061471.1:0-2952 GCF_000150275.1 Trichoplax adhaerens
CGTATTTTGTCAATTTAATTAATTTCGCTTGGCGTTATTAACCTTTTATTGTAAATTTTGTTTGACCCCATTCTGCGAGATATTTCTACTTCATTTTAGATTAAAGATAGCCTTTCAACTGCATTTGGCCAATATCATGTATATTTACTATCTGATTTACAAGTCAATTTAGAAGACGGTTTGCCATCACATGATGAATACTCAATGGTAGTTAGAGATTTTATGGAACGATGCAATATGTAATAGCGCTGTAGCAAATACCAGCGCAAGTTAACCGTTCGAAATGAACAGATCCGATTTCTGATCACAATGATCGCCTACTCTCGAAAACAATGTGCCACAATATATGAAGCTCTAGCTTGGAAATAGTAAAGAGAAAAATGATTTCTAAAAGCAATAAATACCGATGGATATTATGGTACAAAAGTAGTGAAATTACAAAATTTTCTATGACAACAACTACCAAGGCAATATTGACATTAAGATATACAGAAATCAATCCAGGTTGATATTCTGATATAACAAACTATTTTAACTTACTACAAACTAGATACTTATAGAGAAGCAAAAATGTCGACATTTATGATGATTATCATGAAATGAGCAGTTTCAAGTGCCCATTGCAAGACTAATGCAGTAGTAATAGCAGCCTTCCTAAATTGCAAGCGTAAATCATGTAGGCTATTACCAATTTAGCCAAAGGGATCGGGATAGTAAATACAGTATGCAAATTTGAGAGGCTATATCTATAAATAATTAATTAAGAATTTCGGTTTAGAAAATTTATCGCATGTAACATTACTAAGATGCAAGATTGATGCAATATCGATGATAATCTTCCTAGTAATGTTATTGTGTGTAATAACCAAGTAATAGTCTTTTACTATTACTATAGGTTTGCGACCTTGTTACAAACTCCCGTGTGACAAGATAACGTTGTGATCGAATCTACGATCTCGTAATAATTCGTACGCCTTCGATTTCCGTTATACTTCTAACCTTAGGAACTAAGAACTAATTTTTATTAATTTGTCCAATCGTGTAAATAAATTTTATCTACAAGCTTTCACACACCTCTTAGAATACTACTAATCCAACTATCGATATAAATGACCTTTAACATATCACAATTTAAATCGTACCGTCTACAATCTATATCTGGCTACGTAATCTCCTCGGCTTACAATATCATTGTAGCCGCAAAGCATGTGCTATTTTGGTACGGTGAGTTAGCACCGTGACAGACTTCTAACTCTTAATCTGAGTTATTAAAGTTGAGTAAATCCTTGCGATATGCAATAAACTGTCAAAACCGAGAGAGTAGTTTTAAAACTGCGTTTATTATTCCGTGTATCCGTGAGAGTGAATTCAATTTTCACCTCTCATATAATCAGTCGAAATGGCTAAGGTAAACCGGATAAATGGACTTAGATTATTTTTACAAGCAATTATTACCATACAGAATCATATAGCATAAGCTTACATCCTATAGTTAAGGTATTAATCTAACACTGTTAGAAAACAGAAATCGACCATGGTTAAATCGCTTATAACATTATTGAGTTTCAAGTTTAATGAAATAGTAATAATAATCTTCCTAAATTGTAAGCATAAAACATGAAAGAATTTTACCAATTTAGCCATATTAATCGAGATGGTAACATGCAATATGCAATTTCTTTAGAAGCGGTGTCTTCGAGTAATTAAGAAGTGTACTTTAGAAAAGTTACACAAACATCTCTAACAACTAATCCTTATTATAATTATTCATGGTAAAGAGATTCTTGTATGCTGATTCGTTCAGTGATTTAATTTAATCAGGTAGAGAAGTCTAGTAAAGCTAATAATTAGATTACACAATAAATTAGACCATCTAGATTTATGAAACTGAATTAAGCTTTATTACCACAAAAACCAAACCGCAAATGTATCTACAATAACCAAAAGACAAGAAGTATTTCCTCATCCGCTCGATGTATATGCTTAATATGTGCATTCTCGCTTTCATACGCCAAGCATGGGAATAGGAATACCATATCCTACCAGGGAACGAGCAACTAATGATGTCAAACTATACGAACATTGCATTTTACCGTAGCATAAATTAGTAATTTCGATACAAAATAAGAGTTCAATTTCAATGCTGACCTCGGGGTGCTATAAAAAATATTACCATGAATAGAACGAATCAAGATCTAATGATGATAATTATCCATTGAACTATAACTTAATCAAAGCATGAAACCATTCTTGGAATTCTAGTATTTAAGCAACATTACAGAACTGTTTATTACTGATTCATACAATAAAATTTCTATCTCTGCAACAGTAATCATAATGGCTTGCTGCTAATTTTTTTTATTTGCTACTTATCCGATATTCATTTGTAACTCATTGGCTGCAATTTGGTTAATTAGTTCATAATACTACTTTGAAGAAATTCAATACCATATAATTCTTGAAATATTTTTCGCAATAATGTAATGTAAATTAGCGAGGTATGACATTTGAACACGCTCTTTAAATAAGGTGATCACATTTCTATCATATTGAGAGATAGGACAGGAGAGTAATTCGACATTTATATACTTTGATTATTTTAAAAAAGTATTCTCTCTTATAGACAAATACTTTGATGTTATGCTCTATTAGTAATATCAACTAATTAATCTGTAAGCGCGAAAAATGTCTATTGAATACTATGCACTTTTAAACACTACAACTTGCGGTAACTTGTATTCAGATTTCTGGCATAAAGCTCTATCAAGTATTTTCCATGTATTAGTCTTTATAGGTGAGCATTATAGTAAATTGATGGAAATACGATTTTTATAATTTATATGCCTAAAATGATATCTTCTATAAATTATTTGCACAAAATGACTAGGATAAACCTACCCAAAAGGTTGTTGATCAATTACAGATTGCTTCGTAATAATGTACTTCACTCAT
>NW_002061470.1:0-2959 GCF_000150275.1 Trichoplax adhaerens
CTCGAGTATGCTCGTACGTAATAATCTGACTAAGATTTTGAATGGCATTTTCAGCAAGAATCAAAAGTTAACGAAAATTTAACGAGGGCGCGTGTTCATTAGATAGATTTTAAAAAAGAATAGTAATTTGAAATAGAATTCGTGTAATGCCGGTGTTGGTGTTGGATAATCACTTTTAATGGGTTTCGAATATTACAGCATATTAAAATTGAATACCGTACAGTATAATTCACCACCTTTAACCCAATCTATCACGGATATGGCAGATCTACAGGTAGAGTTAGCCGATCGCAAAGAATCCACAACACCACAATTTGGATACTGTATTGCAATTAAAACTTGATCCCGGATAGGAATTATGCTACTTGACTAAGCTAACTGTAGATTCCACACTTCAGACATTTTTTGTACAGGAACTATAAATAGAGTGTAAATTCTACCTAGACTAGACAAGTGTTCTAATATTTTATTCATGAGAGTCTAGTCACAAAACTCAAAGAATTTAATTAGTTTTTGATTATAAAGGACGGAGCAGGTCATTTATATAATCCTTTCTTGATGTCGACATTTGCAATCAGACAATCAATACACAGATTATTCAGAAAGGCCATTTAAATGCATTATCAATTAACTTTCTCACATTTCGATTCCACGACATTTTTCAAGTATTTTAAATAAGCTATTTTAAATAATTGTTACATAAAAACTCTTTGATGTTAGTAAATAATGAAGTTGTGGCTGTAGCTACTAAGGGTAATTATTAAATTTACTCCATATGTACGTTTGATATCTTGCGTACAGAAAAACAGATTATATAGTTCGATTTCATAGCAATGCGTGTAATTTATTACACGACAAGATGAAGCTTAAGTAAAGCGAAAAATTTTCAAAGACTCACTATTTAGTTAGCAAAATGGTTTAGTAATTTTCTGACTAGATCAACTTGAAAATACTATTTTTTGAAATTAGTATGCCATAAAATTGCGATGAAATCCGGCATGAACAGGTAGTATAATCTTCAATATGAATACCTATTCTGTGAACGTAATTTAGAACTAATTACATATGCGTAATATATGCAACGATTAACTGATATAATGTAATGGAAATCGATAGTATAAATAGATGATGTATATGTTTCTGTTGAGGGAAATGATCAAATTAACTCAAATTTACTGATAAAAGCCTGGTAAGCGATTTCATAGACCTAACGCCAGTATTATGAATTTACGAAACCTGGTCAATTTGTATTACATAGGTTTGATTGCTGAAATTGATTGAATTATGTAGCCTAATTTAAAATATGATAAAAAATTACATTACCTAAATTATAGACTCAAAACTTAAGAAGTCATTGTGCTGAAGCTATGAAGTAGCGTATAGACTTTATTAGTGAAAGTATTCTAATCTATTATTTAAATGAAAGAGACCTGACTGTGCAATTGAAATAGTTGGTTTTGATTTAAAAATTAGTGCCTGTAATTAAAGTTACCCTTTTTAACATAGGTATTCATGATCACAACCTATCTATGAGTATAGATCATTCAGAAAGATTTCCGTGTTTAATACTCACTGCTCATTTCCCAATTTGATACTAATTTATATACGGTTTTACATGATAAATTGAAATGTATTTCCAAGGATCGATAATAGTGACAATACTGTATGCCTTTCAGTTGAATTTTGCATTAAATAAGACTACTATCTATTACTATATACTTCGGAAATACGTAGATACTGTATGCCACATCTGGTATAAACAAATGGCTATACTGTAGCGAAATAAATGCGAGAAATTTGTTTTGCTCTAGTTTATTGTTTATTATTTAACTAAGCGATCAGAGTGTAATACAATCTGGTTTAGGAGAAGTTACAGATTCGTTACGTTTACAAGCCGTGATAGAGCTTTCGCCACCGTCACATTTGACATACTCAAGCCAGATCCTGCTATTTCCCCAGCGATAATTGTAAAGCGAAAGTGCAGCTGGAAAACCTAGTTGCCTACATACAACGTGAGCATCAGTAATATCGAATCTGCGATTGCACACTGTGCCCCATGTTCCATCGTAGTAGATTTCTATACGTCCGCTAATAATTCCACATCCAGCTCCATAGTGTGGAACTGAATTTGCTCTAGAAAATCCTAATTGTTTGTATGCTACGTTTGCATCTTTCATATCAAATTTGTCGTTACAGATTGTTCCCCATTTATGATTGAAGAAGATTTCTACGCGTCCATAGTAGCTACCAGCAAGACGCACTGAAACGGTAACTAATAAAATATTGGATAGAGTAGCTGTGTTAAGGTATTTTATCCTCAATTTGAATTGTGCAAGCTTAATATTATTCTACACCGTCAAACGATAAAATATTGATCATTCTATGATATAAAATAACGTTGTACATAAATTCAAAATAGAGTATGTAAAATGTTTATAGTTATTTAAAGATTTATTATTTTACATGGTAGCACTAATTCATGCCAATAGTAGTTTAAATATTTGAGATTGTAGAATGAAATCAGTCGGAGGTAAAGCTTTTGAAAATCCCAGTTGTCTACATACCACATGAGCATCGTTTATACTAAAATTGTTATCCCATACTGTCCCCCATTTTCCTGAGTAATGGACTTCTAAGCGTCCACTATTATTATAATTATCAATTCGAGAAACTGGGTGTAAGATAGAGAAGACCTGGGCCCACGCGAAAAATAATAACAAAAAGATAATAAAAGGAAATAAAAAATGAAACACTAAAAATCGAATATATACGCCGCGTGAGCGCAAAGAAATATATATATTGTTTCGACTCTGAAATTTTCTATATATATTTATGCAATAATGTATGCGCGATTCGCGATTGGTCCAGGTCTTCTCTATCTATCATAAGTTATAATAATTATTATTGCGCAATTATATCAAAATATACTTTGAAATAATTGTGGAAGTGGTGCAAATCT
>NW_002061469.1:0-2820 GCF_000150275.1 Trichoplax adhaerens
GTATTTGTTTTCTTAATGGTGCAAGTAGTTTGCTAAAGCGGATCTTTAGAGCGATTGGTTAGCAAATGTTTAGTTTTAAATATCTCTGACGGCTTTACAAAGCCTATAAATTACAATGCAACTAGAAAATTTAGAGAGAGAGTAGAAGAAGATATTATTTGAAGAACTTGTTGAATTTAAAAGGCCTTCGGGATCGAATTGTCGTAAGTTAAAACATTCTTGTTTTTGAAAGGTTGTTTGGTCGTTGACAGTTTTAAGTCTGCCACTTATTTTATTAATACTTAAAGCTAAGTATTTGCAAGGTTGTTCGGTTTATACTTTTCTCCATTATTGTTTTGTAATAAATTGTTTTTTGATTATTTCCCCAAATTTTATTTGGTGTCAAAGTTTTGTTAAGTCGACCGGAGTGCAACGAAAGTAGAATCAAAGTTTGTTAAAGTTTTGTAGCTTGATCTCTACACTTTTCATTTCATTACAGTCAGAGCTATATTAAAACACAGTATATCCAAATTATAATATAACTAATAAAGAATAGACAAACAAAATTATCCTAACATAGATATTCCTACTCTAATACAGTATATAACACTGTCACAGTATCATAAGTGAGATAGTTTCATGATTAATTATTATTGATTTATTGTCCTTTATAATTTTAGACGATCTCGTAATACAGTAAGCCAATCATTTATTTACAATTATGAAATCTGCAATGAACAATTTAAACTTTGTTAGTCAGTTTCTTTACGTTTATATGACATATAATGTTTATAGAGCTCCAAAGTAAGTCAAGTAAACGCCTTCGTTAACAAATTTAACGTAAATTAAAATAGTCAGCGTTGCGTAACTGGAGTAGAAAGCTTGACTAAATAAGTCATTACGAGAATTATAGATTTACAGAAAGATTTCTCATTCAGAAATTACTGAAAGATCTAGATGGAATAATGTCAGTTTTGGTTCAGTCTTCGATATGGCTTGAGTAAGTAACAATCACAAAGATTCGAACTGTAAGTAGATGATTTACATTCCCTATTATAACTATTAATTTCAGTATGTGCATATGTGTCACTGTGATAAAAAGTCAGTGCTATGTTAAAACACAGTATATCCAAATTAGAAGTTAACTAAATAAGGATAGACCAACAGAGTTATCCTAACATAGATATTACTATTATAATACAGTATATAACAATGTCATACTTGGCAAATTATGAAATATATTAGAATTAGAAATTAGATATGTTCTTACTAGCTGCTAATCGGCTAAATACGGGCTTGGTATTGGATAACCGGTCTTTTTCATGCTTGTAATGTAACTTAGTATTGTGATTGTAGACTGTTAGCCATGTGTAGTATAATGTACGGTAGATATTTATCCTAAGAGATATTTGGTAGCTGTAACTATAGACTGTAGTGGTAGAGACTCTATGCTAGAGTACAGATGACTATATACAGTAAGCTGTTGAGTTACTAATATGGCTGTAGGTAAAAATAGAACTGTAAATCATATATTAGGATATGGTTAATTCCTTGTACTTTGGCTGGTGTGAATAATGTCTACGTAAGTACTGTAGTCGTATCCATATTGGATTAATGATGGTCCGCAGTAGAATAGTCTTACTAAGAATAATTTAACTATGTGTAAAATAAGGTAAAAGGTTGCCATGCGGATTGTAGCTGCGAATGCTACGAAAAGTATAAAAGCATGCAACTTTAGATTATTCTGTTAGCTCGTTGTAGAAGTCTTTAGAAGTAGTATTCGGCTAGAGTAGAGTTGTGTAGTTAATCTTTGTATAAGATTGAATAAAGCCCTTATTTTTCTAAAATTTGGAATTTCGTGATTGGTATATATCACAATGCTATTAGATTATTGTTGCATTTTTGATTTGCCATTAGGTTTTATTTTCAAAATTTATATAGATCTACTTAAAACGCAATTTAACCTAGCACTGAAGATTAACCATTATCTAATAAACCGTGATTAGCTTAGCATTTTATTTTATATATAAACGCGTAAAATCATTATATAAAGTAGATATTTATACAAAAATATTCAAATTATGTTATTAAAGACATTAGAAAATAACAACTGGTTTGCATAAAATTTTTGTGAAATTGTTCCCTTATTATTTGATTTTAATGAATCAAATTGGTTTGTTTTAAGTTTAAAAACGTAATGCTAGCAGTTAAGATTTGAAGTATGACTTCAACCTTACTCTAATTAAATAACCAACAAAATAAAATTTCTATACGAGAATTTTTGAGTATCAGTACAATAAAATTACTATAGCATCTCATGTTTTGAATGACTCATAAAAATTATGGTGCCAGTCAGGGCCAGGTTTTATTTCTAGATATTTCGCGTAAAATTTTACAACATTTGGCAACGCCCTCATTCGAATAGTGAAAACTATTTTTAATTTACCTAAAGAAACGATGCCTGACTTTGATGCTAATCGATGTAATAAAATTTTCTTTGGGATAACAATGTTTTCTATGATGAATTTATTAGTATTCTTGTCGTTGAATTATATTTGAATAGTACTAATAATAACTAAATGACTTATTAAATTTAGCCGAAATATAATATCATAACCTATTTTACCGACACGAAAAGGTATTATAGAATATAATATACATTTAGTAAATTTCTGATGAACAAATTTTAACAAAATTGTGAAGGAAGTGTTCCATAAATATTGAAGAAACCTAAGCCTGATATTGCTATTTCATGATGTTCATAGCATAATTGAGTTTGTTATCTTTCCACCTTCAGTAAATTAGCGTAAATTAAATGCTTGAGAGCTTTCTGAACATTAT
>NW_002061468.1:0-2970 GCF_000150275.1 Trichoplax adhaerens
AATAGGCCTACTGGGTTTAAGTGCAGCCCTATATGCTCCGTTCAAATGCGAATCCACTTTCGAGGACGAGATCTAAAAAGCTTTATCCTATCGATTCCATTGGTTCGCTGATGATGGCAACACTGTAGTTACTATCTTTATTCAAATAGGTATTACTGGGCATTAGTGAAGCCCTATACGGTCCTGTTATACTAGTCGTAAATTGTGAAACAAATGATTTATTATAAGGGAGAAAATCTTTCAGTGAATTTGGTGACTAATTCATACACTCATTTCCAAAGTCAATTTTTGTATATCTTACTGTATGTTGCCGAATTTGGTACCACAGTCAATTCTAATCTATTATCATAATATGTTTGTGCGGCCGGCCATGATCGTTTTCATGCCAATCCTTCGACAACTCTTCCATGTTGTTGTCACACACCACTAGTGACAAAGTAGTCTACACACACCAATCCTTGCAGAGAACGCCACTTACTAACTTAAGGAGGCGAGATTAGCTATATCACCAAATAATTCAGTTCCAACGACCGAATACTATGGTACAATTATAGCGTCACAGATGATGTAGACGAGATAGTCAGAGATTTACTATCATTTATTACTGAAGGAATCTTGGCACCCAAGATTATAGTCTTTACAATTAAATATCAATTGAAAAACTAGTTGACTATCTAACCGACTAACGAACTAAAAAGGAATCTTCAGGCACCAGCCTTTTATAGTCTCGTCAGAAACTCCTGAATAATTAGGACGAGCTTACGCATCGTAACAGTTGCACACGCTAAAACAGCTGTAATTAAAAGGGTCACTAGCATTTACTCCTTCATTTCAATAAGACTATCAATGCAATAATCGTAACTGTAACATCAGACACCCTTTACTGATCAACGATGTGATTGTGATTGGAAGGAATAGGGCATTGGGCTGTTGTATTTGGCATCGTAAAGGAAGCATAGTATGGTCACGATCGTGTAGACTGTTGGATTGTACTCGTCTATTCGAGTATACGTATGTTGTACACTCGCTAACAGGAAGGGAGCATCTGCAACAATCACGAAACCATTTCAGTTTGAACCGAGATCAATATCCATGGTTTACCTGGTGTTGCTATGTAAATCCATTCCTGATCGACTAAAGAAGCAATATTCAAGGCAACGGCTAAAATCAAGCAAACTATAGCAGCGATATGGGTTTTCTCCATCGTTGACTGAGTCTAGTCTCTGGCGATTGATTGAATGTCAATTGTCGAACTCAGTCTGTAGCAATGGCGTTGATTATCCTATCGCCTTCATCAAGCGATTCTTGACCGTTGATATTGATCTACTGAAGGGACTATTGAAACTGATTGTATACAATCCTATTTGTCGTTGATTTCGGCCTAGTCAAGTCGATTTAGAAGAGACTTATTTGCCAATAAGTCTCTTCATGTTGACATCCAATCATTGATGTGCAAGTTTTGCTACCCATTTAATCGGTTGGAAAATACTGTTCCACTGTCTTCCGAAGTATGACAACGGGAAGAAAGATAGACGGACGTCAGCTTCTGGTCGATCGTCTTTGGCTGGTCGTTTATTAACGCAAGCTTTCAGCAAAATATATTCCGAAGTATGGCAACGGAAAGAAAGATAGACGGACGTCTGCTTCTGGTCGATCGTCTTTGGCTGATCAGATCTTACGGTCGTTTAACGCAAGCTTTCAGCAAAATATATTCCGAAGTATGGCGACGGGAAGAAAGATAGACGGACGTCAGCTTCTGGTCGATCGTCTTTGGCTGATCAGATAGTCCGAAGGTCGATTATTTTACTGGTCATTTCAAGTGTATCTTACGGTCGTTTAACGTCACTTTTTCTTTCCTTTTTAGACAGAAATTCACCAATCGTACAGATACGCAGATCTGTACAGTATCCTACAGTACTGTACATTTAGCGTACTGTACATTGTACATTGTACAATGTACACGGTAGAGTAACGGTAACGGACCACCGATTGTCAGGACAATACAGTACACCTACAGTACATGTTGAGTGCAGGCACAAGTACTGTACATGCTGTACTGTACACTGTACTCAGTCCTTCCCAAAAAGTCATCGCTAGTACAGTACTGTACTGTACTAGTAGTACAGTACACTGTACACTCACTCACTGTACTGTACAAGTGTACAGTACTTCCACTTGGACATTTTTTTCGGACCTACAGTACAGTACTGTACTGTACAGTACACTCAGTACAGTGTACAGTACAGTACGAACCAACAGCTGTTACAGTACTGTACACTGTGCACTGTAGGCGATAGTCCTGTCGATTACAGTGTACAATACTGTACAGTGACCACCAAAGTACTGTACACTGTACACTGTACACTATTGTACGTGTTCTAGTCGGTAGTGTACGCCAGCGCAGTAGCGGGTGGAATGCGGTCTGAAAGTGCTATACTAAGCAGACATGGTAGAGACATATTTCAGCAATGTTGCAAGGGGGATTGGATGCATCTTTCCATCAATCCGTTAGAAGACGCGAGGAGAAGCCTTTGCAAGCCTTTGGACAAGCTCATTACAGTATTTGCTTTCTTTTAGTGTGGGTCGATACTGGTTAATCAAGTGGCGTGCAGTTGATTAAGGTTGAAGAAACGCCATCGACCACTGACGGACTTCCAATCACATTTGAATGGTGTGGATAGGCTAATCGCAAGTCAACGTCAAGCGGAGTAGGCAGATCCATCGTCTACAATAACATCATCATCGTCAAGAAGAATTACACAGTCCATTACCTTAGCAATAGAATCATCATCATTCAATTAAAGTCAATCTAGCTAGCGATGAACAGTTCCGATCTTGTTGCACGATGGGATGTAGCGCTTCCCGATAAAGTGTATAAAGTATCCTTTGAACACGGTACCACATCGGGTAAACGAATTATCTGGGTCAACGACAAGGAAGTATTGCGCAAAAACTGGATTTCAAATTAGT
>NW_002061467.1:0-2765 GCF_000150275.1 Trichoplax adhaerens
CAAGTTGCATAATACCCTACTGCAATCAATAGATGTAATCCCAGTTAATAGCGTCGATCTAGCCTCGCGTGCTGTCACTGTAACTCCCATGCATATTGTTAAAAGTTGTCCAGACAACTTAGTAGGACTTTTGGAAGCTTATGATAATGATAATACAATACCGGAAGGAATCTACATAGCTCGTAGTATTGTTAAAACTTGTAATTCCGTTGTTCCAGTTCCCATTCTAAACATTGCTACTACTGACATGAAGCTGCACGAAAATAAAATAGTTTTTCGCTTTACTCCGCTGAACCGTGCTATTGTGAATTTAATTAACTCTCAGAAAACGGGAGAAAATATCGTGAAGGAAGAAAGAACTGACAAAAATCTTGATTTTAAGGCACAGATAGATCAAGGATATTTACCGGAGGAACAACAAAATGAATTAATTTCTTTGCTTTCGCGTTACCGAAAGATTTTCGCTGATGATACCACGCAATTGAACGTTACTAATTTGACCGAACATAGAATCTGACTGGAAAGTGATCGTCCTATAGCAAAGAGGCCATATCGATTATCACCTCAAGAAAAGTTAATTATACAAAAAGAAATTAAAACGATGCTTGATCAAAACGTAATTCGTAGTTCATGTAGTCCATATGCAGCGCCAGTCGTATTAGTTCCTAAGCCTGACGGAAAATGGAGATTTTGTGTTGATTACAGAGGATTAAATAAAGTTTCGATTAGAGATGTATATCCGTTACCACGGATAGACGACTCATTAGATGTGTTAGGACATGCTAAATATTTTTCTACCTTAGATTTCTTTAGTGGATACTGGCAAGTTCCCGTTGCAGAAGAAGACAAGGCGAAGACTGCTTTTATAACGCATAATGGACTTTATGAATTTAATGTAATGCCATTCGGACTAACAAACGCACCAGCTACTTTCCAACGCTTAATGAATCTATTGCTTACTGGATTGTGCTGGATTAACTGCATAGTATACATAGATGATGTTATAGTGTACTCTAACACCTTTAATATGCATTTACAACATCTAGAAGAAGTATTTAAGCGTGTTGATAGAGCTAACTTAAAGCTAAAACTAGCAAAATGTATATTTGCTGCCAGAGAAGTTAAATTCTTAGGACACATAATTTCTGCTGATGGAATACTACCTAACCCTGATAAAATTAGCGCAATAGAAAAATTTCCTAGACCTAAATCAGTTAAAGACGTAAGACGCTTTTTAGGAATGGTCACATACTATAAACGATTTATAAAAGATTTTTCGGTAGTTGCAAAGTCGTTATTTAGTCGCAAGAGAAACACCATACCTTTAGCTGGAACGACAGTTGTGAAAATGCATTCATTAAACTAAAAGAATTACTAACTTCCTCTCCAATTTTAGCGTATCCAGATTTTAAGAAGCCATTTTATGTCAAAACCGATGCCAGTGATACAGGTTTCGGTGCAATACTATTTCAATACGATGATAAAAAGAGTGAAACACCTGTAGCTTATGTAAGTCGCACTTTAAAACCGAACGAAAAGTCATACACTGTAACAGAAAAAGAGGCCCAAGCAATTATGTGGGCTATAAGTAAATTTAGACCTTATTTATATGATAATGAATTCATTGTTATAACTGATCACGAACCGTTAAAGTATATCTTAGGAAGTAATATAGAAAAGGTATCTAAAAATCATTGTTTACGTAGATGGGCTGCGACCCTAAGTGTTCGGAAATTTAAGATAGAATATAAACCTGGTAGTATAAACGTAGATGTAGACGCTTTATCTAGATATCCAGTAGCTGCAATGAACTGGAATTATAATTCGGTTAATAGTTTAACTGATAGAATTAGATATGAACAACAAAATGATACTTTACTTTCGTATATAATTACTTATTGTAAGGACGGAAATTTACCTGAAGATTCCCATGTAGCTTCACGTGTATTACATTACAGTAATATTTGTTATTTTGATGATAACAAATCTTTGTTGTTTTATCTAGTTAAAAATGCTGTTAGTGATTTTCATTCTGTTATTTTTATACCAAAACAACCTGATTTAATTAAGCATATTATTTCATTATTTCACAATGATAATTATGCGGCACATTTTGGTATGATGAAAACATTTAATAAGATCCGCATTTACTTCTTTTGGCCCCAAATGTATTATGATATTGCTAAATTTGTAAGTACTTGTCCCACATGCCAAGAGCGCAAAACCGTAATTGCGACACACCATAGTGCTCTACTCCATCCAATTATTGTTGAAAAGCCATTACAATACGTACAGTTGGATATTAACTACATGCCACGACCTTCTCGAGGCTATCTATACCTGTTGGTTATTGTTGAATGTTTAACTAAGTGGGTGGAATTGATTCCGCTCAGAACCCTAACGGCAAAAGAAACAGCGGAAAAGTTCTTAAATTTCTTTCTTCTGAAGCATGGTTTACCTAGTACAATAATCACCGATCAAGGAACGAATTTCACCGCAAGGCTGTTTCAAGATTTAGTTAATCGTTTTAAATTACATCATCAATTTGCCACTGCTTACCATCATCAATCAACAGGCATGGTAGAAAGGTTCAATAGAACTATAAACGAATTACTAGCTACTTACTCTAAGGCATCGCTTAATTGGTCAGACGATCTAATTTATTTACAATGGGCTTATAACACTACCCCGCATACTAGCACTGGAGTTACGCCATTTTTCGCAATGTACGGACGAAGTCCACTATTACCAGATATACCAACTGA
>NW_002061466.1:0-1515 GCF_000150275.1 Trichoplax adhaerens
CAATTTGCTTACAATTTCCGTAGAAGATGGATTCTTCATAGCGTTCTTGTAAAACTTTCTTATGTTTCTCATATAAATCCAAAAATTCTTGCCAATTATGATTTAATTCTGTTAATTTTGTTTTCAATTGTTGATCTTCATTCTCGTCGTCAAGATAAGGAAGCGATTTTTCGTTAATATCACTAGCAAGTTGAACATGACTTTCAATTTCAGCTTGTAAATCCTCGTGTACTTTAATGGCCATTTCAGCATCAGCAGCTTTAAGCGGTACATGGTCAGATTGGTGATCAATTTCTTGAAGAGCTTTGCTAATCCAGTCTAGAAAATCTTCTATATCAATGAGTAGCCTTTGATAGTCACTGCAATCTCCAATGATAGCGCATTGTCGATCAATTCGATCACTTAAGTCATCCCATTGGGATTGTAAATTTTGCAACTTTTCATCTAATTGGCATCGATCATCTTCCTCTAGATCAGGTAATTCATTGTAGTTATCCAGAATAGCTGTCATCCTTTCTTTAGCAGCAGCTGAATCGCGTTCAACAGCATTTAATTCACTTTGCAATTTTAATGTTGCATCACTATCTGTAGTAGCAGGTACATTTTCACGCAATCGAGCTGTAATGACTGTAATCCAAGTCGTGGTAGAATCAATGTCGAAACATAATTTTAAAAAGCCAATTTTGCAATGCAAGCAATCCACTTTTTCCTTCAAAATAGTATGTGCTCCATTCCAAGTTTCATTGCAATTATCTCGCATGGCTTCAATTTCATCTAAATTATACTCTAGGCTTTCCAATAGTTCTTCACTTTGCTCTTGTACATGATGATAGCGATCGGCATTTTTATCCAGGTCTGCTTGTATTCCTTCCAATCTTTTCATCATTATTTCAGCTTCATTTAATTCATTGGGTAAAGTTATGGATTTCAAGATCACAATTTTATCATTAGCTAAAGATACCACTGTATCGACATCACTGAGAAACGCGAAAAATTGCTGTAAACTCATTAAACGATGATGACGCTTTTGCACTAGCTCTAATAACTGTTGGTAATTCTTTTTAATGGTAAATAGACGCACGACAACATCATCAGAAGCTTTATCACTTTCAGCTAAATCTTCTGCTGAAGCTTCCAAGGTTTCAATTTGAGATTGGTAAGCTTTAATTTCTTCTTGTAAATTTTGATGTGTTTTAAGAATAGACCGCAAACCACTGTCCTCATTACAGTGAACATCGACTGACATTAAACTACTGTGCAGCGTTATCCATGACTCAATCATACTAGCTTCCAGAAGAAATTGTCCAAGCGCTTCTATTTCTGTAATACGTTTCGATCGGATTGCAACGGATTCTTTTAGATTGGACCATAAAGTCTGTAATTCATCCATGTTAGCTAGGACTTCTTCAGCGTTTTCATTTCGAGTTGCTAATATTTCTTGACCATTATCTAAAATTTGCTCTAGTACAGCTTCATGACCATCAATATCAGATGCAATAGCTCGATGACGGCGTG
>NW_002061466.1:1990-2993 GCF_000150275.1 Trichoplax adhaerens
GCAATATAAAATTAGGTTCGATTTTATGATTTTAGATTCGTGTAACTCATTTACGAATATCTTGCAAATCATGCTTGCTGTAGTGATGCACCCTATATTGCTTGTAGCGATAGCTATATTTGATTGTGTTGTGTACTATATTTAGAATAGTTAAGTTTCTAAAAATAGATATTCTTGTGCTGCTAGATTTAGGTGACTGGTAACTACTATATTAGAAAGTGTTATTCACTAATATAGCTGTTAACTAATTATGGTACAGGACGTTATACGACTTGAAATACTAAGATTGTAAAGATGCCCAATACCTTACGGTGTTGGACATTAATGGTAAAGTAATAATATTGTAAGCAGTTTGATTAATACTGTAAAATGTAGTGATGATTCATGTCTGATTGTAGACGATGTTATTGCCTTAAATAGATTCAGAGAAAAGTATATAAGGTGTACAAATCTGAGCGTAAAGGAGGAAAAAAGATTTGATATCTAATTGAGCTCAGATTACTTTAGACTAGATTCTTGTGAGTAATTAATTATTGCTGTACTATTCTTTAGAACCTTGTAATAAAAAGCTTTTATAGTACTGGATTCCTCTGTGGACTAAAATTACTGTGAAAACGATATTACACTTGCATCATGCGCATGGAAAAGAAATAACGAAAAATTATAATTTTGCCACGTAGTCTGATCGAAAACTGCTGCGGATATCTTCCTAGTGGCAGGAAAATAACGAAAAACTATGATTTTGCAATGTACTGTAATTGGAACTGATCCAGAAAGTGCTATTCAAGATTGCATTTTAAGCATGGCAAGAAAATAGCGGAAAGTCATCATTTTACCAAATACTCTAATTGAAGAATACTAATTTTGTTTCAATATTCATCAACGATCTGAATAATTATTTTCCTGCAAGGAAAATAATACATAACATCGTCATCTTCTAAAATACCTGCATCATCAAGTGCTTCTACAAAATCTTGGCATCAGCAACAGTATGCATAATAAC
>NW_002061465.1:0-1482 GCF_000150275.1 Trichoplax adhaerens
TACTTTCAATCTTTCAACCTTGTATAATGAAATTCTACATCCTATTAAAGAGTATTTCAATGCTCAACTTGTATACTGTACAGTACGTACTTTTAAATCTTGTCTTTGTTATAGCAGTCCTACAAGAATAATGAGATTCTACATCCTATTAAAGCATTCAAATATTGGACTTGTATCACCCACCCTCCCTTGAAATGAGCAGCGCGGGGGTATTTATACTACTGTTAAATGACTCTGATTATGGGTTCATTTCAATAGGTCAGTATAAGATTCTTACAGTACTTTTAACCTAAAGATTTCTTCATGTAAAACGAATAGCTCTAAGGTAGTCATTTCTGCAGAGTACTGATTATTAAAATAGTATTCGTTATATCGCTAAGGGTGGCCACTGGGCCTTTAAATTTTGATTTCATGTAATATTCTGATGAAAATTGAATAAACATAGAATCTTTATAGTTTTCTATACAGCCATTTTGATTGTTACATTTTCTTATAACGGTTGTTATCGACAGAGCAAGCTTTGCTTGCATACGACAGCGATCCTTAGACACATTATAATGATTGGTATAGAATTGACCACAGTACGAAGGACATTCTACCGCACTGTAGATATCTTACAGTACCTGCTAATCTTAACTTGGTATGTCCATCACCGGACATTAGTTATCATAATGTGCTCTGGACCATTAACTAATCTTAATATAGCATAGTATATTACTGTTACTAGGATATATATAATATCGAATGATAATACTATCTGTTAATTTTATTAAGAAATTGACCATAAACGTATATTTGACAGTTTCGCTCACCAACCTTAACATAGCATTAATACCGTATAGAGTAACCATCCTTATTCAGTAAACATACTAATACGAAAGTTACTTAACGAAATTTGAATTGGTATAGAAATGAATGATCTGTAGGGTTTATGTAAATATTATTGAGAAGGTAGAAGTGATTGATACACATCAGTAGGTACTATTAGTTCTATTGCTCTCTTACAATTCGTAGTGTTATCCTACTGTAGTTCCCCTGTCCCGATTACTAATATGAAAGTTACTTAACGAAATTTGAATTGGTATAGAAATGAATGATCTGTAGGATTTACGTAAATATTATTGAGAAGGTAGAAGTGATTGATACACATCAGTAGGTACTATTAGTTCTATTGCTCTCTTGCAATTCGTAGTGTTATCCTACTGTAGTTCCCCTGTCCCAATTACTTTTGATTTCTATACTGTATATAGTAACCATCCTTATTCGGTAAACATACTAATACGAAAGTTACTTAACGAAATTTGAAAAGTGATTGATACACATCAGTAGGTACTCTTAGTTCTATTGCTCTCTTGCAATTCGTAGTGTTACCCTACTATAGTTCCCCTGTCCCGGTTATTTTTGATTGCTATATATCATATTACAAAAAGTATTTCTAAGAGGATAATGTTCGTTAGTCAGCGATCTGATAGTTACTGAACC
>NW_002061465.1:2070-2993 GCF_000150275.1 Trichoplax adhaerens
GTATACTAGAAACTAAAAGTTCTTCATTGTCACCTACGACTTGGTATTACTGTACCTGCTTTGATATTGTTGGCGAATTTTGCATTTTTTCAGATATGCATTGGTAATGTCATTTTGTGCCTTAACAAATTCCCTTGTCTCCTCACTGTCTGGATCTTCTAACCATTGATAAGGATCAGCTACTTGTTTTCCATGATATGAATCAAAAACATTCTCTTGTCGATGGATTTTGGGATAATGAATTCTAGACTGGGTGCTGTTATCGGCGTCAGACATGATGATCACAGGACGAAATTTTAGCTCTTTTCACAATTTCTGCTGCCAAGGCGCGTCAAATTCAACTCTTGGAAATTTTCAATGTTGATAATGTGTGAAATTGAGGTTATTGGAATGCTCTATGGCCAATAGATTGTATCCAATTCAATGATTGGCAAGTGTTGTACGACTAATGTAGGACGAAAAAATCAGTTCTGGATTGCTAGGAAGCGACAAGGACCAGTTCTGGCAGCGGTTGTCTGGTAACGTATTCATTACCATGGTGCTGTATAGCCTAGAGGACTACTGATTAACTCTAGTACAGTATGACGCAGTATACTAGACGTTGTATAGCAACAGCATCCATACTCCATATTGAATTTTAGATCTTTGAATATGCATTTGTTACTATACGTTTATACTTCTATATAGGATCAAAAAAGAAAATAATAACCGAGGCTAAGAGAACTTTCTCTTCAAAGTCCTAATAAAAGTAATGGAAAATTTACTAGATATGATAATTATAATCGATCTAAAATATACGTATTTAGCTATTTACCTGAACGGCGCCTATAGTACGTGTATGCCAACATGTGGACTATTATTCACTGTACCATAGTAACAAATATTCCCTAGCTTTTATCAACTATTTCTATAGGAATAGAATA
>NW_002061464.1:0-2999 GCF_000150275.1 Trichoplax adhaerens
TTCGTTCATTTGATTGTATATGATAGTAAGTATTCAAAATGCTGCCTATTTTAGACGATTGGAAATTTCTATTAAAGAAAAAGAATTATTGAGGCAATTAGACCAATAGAACGTTAAGGTTTCATATCTATCATAAATTAAATGTTAGATACTGTATGTTAAAAGCAACCAAAACTATTAACAATCAAAACAAATTTAAAAGAATACAGTGGGTATTGATTCTGACATCAGTAACGAAATTAACGTTTTAACATCCTTTCTAAATTTCAATTTATTTTTACATAGACTGAATCATTAAGTATTAGCATTTATCGAATGCAGTCGAAAGCTTCGAATCTGGATTCGACGTCACTTTGAGGACAATCACTCTGTTAGAACTGTACTTGAAATACCAAAAAGATGAAGCTAAACAAAATCTTAGAATACCGTAACAAAACCCTTTTCATTTCAACAAATATTATTTGGGCGGCTAACGTAAATATATATTCTAGTCAACGATCAAAGGAAAAAAAGATAAATAAAATAAAACTATCAATTAATAGTAAGTAGCTACTTAATTACTTCGTTTGTTTGGCTACAATGAAAGCAACAAAATAATTTTTAATTCCTTTAATTGGAAAAGAATATGTTAATGATACCAATTTCTTTATGAAAAACGATCATGCTGTTCGCCAAAGTCTCGACTTTAATATTAAGTCAATTTTTTTGGCATGGTAGATTGAAAAATGAGTGATAAAAACTTCTACATTAATAAACCAAATATAAAACTGGTTTGCAATTTTCTGCACTAATTTTTTTGTCTATTTATTCTGATTACTCCTATCTAGGATCGTGACATTTAAGGAAAATACCAAATACTGATTGGAAATGGAGTCAATATTAAATCACAAATTATTTTTATGATAAAAATTATTAGATAATTCGGTATATATTCTTTACAACATACTTAGAAGTAAACTATTGAAGTGGAAAACAGAAATATAATTGAATAGATACCATAGTTAGTAGAGATCGAAAGGAATTCATACCTGAAATATCGAAGTAATCTTCCAATCCTTTGTATCAACAGCAATAAAAATTTTATTAGTATTAGTAGTGAAAGTCAATTTAATTTTCGATAACAAATCATCGATTTACTGTAGCCCGTTATTAAAGAGATCATTGGATTGATACAACATTTAACTTGAAAGAAAAGAATCAAAGTGACGACGAGACTACGAAGATGTGGATTATCGCTCAATAAATCTAGTGTTAAAGTAAGCAATGATGCCCATAGCATATGCCGGCAGCATGGCCAAAAGATTCGTGAAACTGATGGTAATGGCTACTAATAAGACTTTTCTTTATAGCGCCGATTATTATAACTTTTTCGAGTCATTAAAATTCTGTTTCTCATAGAACGTAATTTATATAATATCGAAATATAAAAACTCGTTGACAAAATATACATAATTCCAGCAAGAAAGCATAATGACAATAAGAGAAGTTTGGCGGACCTATCCGTTAAGTGGTTGATAATACACAGATTATGGTAGTTATAAGTTTTGCGGTACTGTCTTTTTTTTGTAGTATATGCAATTACATTACTTGCCACAGCAAATCCTATGCTAGTAATCCAAACTAGCGCTATAACTTTTGCGATAGTCTTGGTTGACATAGGCCAATTAAAAGAAAATAGATAAAATGTACGTATAAATCGACCTCCAGCGATTATTACGGTGATAGAAGTCGACATGATGGACGAAAGTAGGAATAGAAATCTTCCAATATAGCAAAATGGGTTAGTTATCCAAATTTCATAGATCATACTTGAGTTTAAAGAAATTTGAGGATCATGGGAAGTTGTTAGAGGATCAAATCGGTATCGTAGGTCTGATACAGCAATGATTAAAAGATAGAATGATCCTAAAATATCCGAAATTGTTAAATTTATAACGAGAAGATAAAATATTTGATGCTTCCATGAGAGATTTTGACGATATCGTAATGTGATTCCATTAGCAACATCGCTTGGTTTTAGAACATGAATTATCTTGCTGTCACGGTACGCCGTTACTAATTAAGTAACTGTAAATTAATGAATGCTTATGAATAGATAAGATAAGGTTATGTGCTATGTTTTAATGCGCTTGTAGCTGATAATAGGATGGTAGAAATGAGATAAAAATAGAAGTTGTTAGCAGTTAATTTACTGTAGGTTTATAAGGTGTGTTAATCTCTAAAAATTGAGCGGTATATGGACGAAGGTTAAGCGTCTTAACACCTGATAGCTTGTAGCTATCTAAGTCTGAGAATATCGACATGTATATTTAGTAATGGTATTATACTAATTAATGTAACTTGTAAAGCATGAATTCTCACTCGTTAATATTGGAATTCACTGTAGAAACCTATTTAAGCGCGTGTGTTTGTAGAATAAAGTAAGTAATTGCTCAATAAACGGCAAGACTCATATCGTGAAGAATAGTGTAATAATTAGTCAGTTGTCTGTGGAGATCAGCCAAGAAATCGAGTTCTCAAATACTTCTCTCATAGAAACTGAAAGTACTGGGAGAAATAGCCCAAGTTTTAAGTAACTACACTAGAGTTCTTTACTTTCCTTTGCCACAAGTGAGGGTTGTGACACTTGCTAAGGACAACAGTATTAGCGATGACTCCAATAATGCTAAATGACTAGGTAAATGTAATAGTGATATAATTGTCGTAAAGTAAAGACGCCATACAAGACTATGATAAAAGTTTCAAAAATTAATTTTAAACTCAAAATTTCAAACTCTTTTGTGTCAACAAAGAAATTTGATCACCTTAGTTAAAATAGATTACAACTAAAGACATTTTCAATAGTTTAAAGAAATAGTATTACATAATAATATAGCATCAAAGTCTTAAAATACGTATATTAATTATTAGGAATGATATTCTTTACCATCTTCAACGAAATAGCCCTTCATTAAGTCAAACTGGCCAAGTATTGATGCATCTCATCGAATAAAGATGAA
>NW_002061463.1:0-1559 GCF_000150275.1 Trichoplax adhaerens
TTACAAAACTTATTTTCTAGGAGCAGTCTCATTTATTCTAGTAAAGAAATTAATTACTATATAAGTTCTTAAAATATATAATAGTTTCGAACAGAATTTCTTTGTTATAGAAAAAGCTTCTGACAAACAAAACAAGTAAATAATAGATACTGCAGCTCATTAATCTTTCATAACTACTAGCAGGTATGATTAATTCATAATACGAGAAAATGTACAAATTACAGGGTAATAGTCTAGATTAGAAAATTTCTTCTACCCCACTTTTAACCTGATTAGCTTAAACCTGGATCTCTTGAGAATGCACTTATACAGCTCGAACTTTTAGTTTAAAATAAATTTTATAATAAATGATACCAAATTTAACTCCGTTAGAGTGCTACGAGTGACAAGATTTCATAAAATTGACAAGATAGCAATTGAAATTTAATCGAATCAGATCGGTATTAATCCTACTGTAACGACTTTGCGAGCACGTATATTCTAAGAATAAATAGTCATTAATCATTATTTTTACCTAGTTACTTAAATAATACAGTAATAAAGCTATACCTCGTGATTTAAGATTACTTCGACTGATCTTACATACTAAATTGCGATACAACAGTACTAGCCTTCTGGTATTGACGTGCAGATTTATTTAGCCATCCAGAGATTTGATTAAAGATAACAGATTATATTGGTGTATCAGACCACGGTCAATTCAGCTTATAGGATGCTTAAGTCCATAAGTTTAGATATGTCAAGATCTATCTCTATCTAAATATGACAATTTAGTAGGAGATACGGTATTTCATTAGCCTGAAAATTATGAGAGTAATTTTAATTTATGGCAATTAGTACAGTCTCATCAAGAATGACGATAAAATTCAATAAAATTGAAGTTGAATAATGCTGATGATTATCGAACTGGTAGTTTTGATATAGCGATATACACCATATTTGATTGTGTCGATAGCTACGTTTGATGTATTGAGGCTTTTAGTAATGGTGATCATTGTGAGAATAATGCTGATAATTATCGTATTAATAGCTTTTGTGTAACGATGTACAATGTTAATTGATTATATTGATAGCTACGTTCGATATATTTAGGCTTCTAGTTATAGATGTTATCGCGACACTGATGTTAGATGATGGCTAATTACTATATTGGGAATTGTTGCTTACAGCACTTACATTCGCCAGTTTGTTAAGTATGGTACAAGATTATACATGACTTTATGTACTCTAATTGTGGAGATGCCTAGCACCTTATAGTGTTGGACACTTATAGAAGAATAAGAATAATTTAAGTACATAAATTCGTACTATAAAACATGCTGACGATCTACTTAAGAATGAGTCATCTGTTTGGTGACTCAAATCTCATTGTAGGCAAATTTGTTACCTTAAACAGATTGAAAGAAAGTATTTCAGAACTACTAAGCCGAGCTTGTGATAGACTAGACTTCTTTGGAGCTCAAGAGAAGTTAGATTCGATACTTATTCTATTCTATTATTGCTTTACTATTCTTAGCTCTGTAATAAAAGCTTTTCTTTAAAATTTTATCTGTCTAAGA
>NW_002061463.1:2022-3000 GCF_000150275.1 Trichoplax adhaerens
ATACTTCTTAATATTATCAGCGATTTAACTCGGTTGACTTCGAGTTAAACGCTAAATTTAAGAATTAACTTTATTATTATAAAATATGCCGGCCTTTTATACGCTTCTGCAGTAACTAAAAGTTATCGCTAGTAAAAATGGCGTTATATATTTATAAATTAAATACAGTAGAAGTACGTAGATTCGTACTGCTTCGACTGGAATTAGGCTCTTAGTAAAATATATAAAATTTAGAATTAGGAAGTTTGCTTTATTAAAATGACAAAGAAGCTTTTATAGCCACGGAATGTCGATAGCATACATTCCAATTAAAAGTAAAAAGCATGAAATGAAAATGAAACGTGATTAAGCTTTTTCTGCCATTATTTGAGATTAATATCTATATTCAAGCTAATTATTAATTTCGAATAGGACTAAATTTCTAGAAATATTTAGAAAGTATCAAATGTTATGGTTTTAGTTAGCAATATAGCCTGTTAAAATGTTGTAAATCCGTGTCTCCTATATAAAGTGATTCTAAATTAATGTACTGGTACATATGTAGTAAAGGACTAAAAGTAGAGTCCTTTGTAGCTTTTAGTATGTAACTAGTATTATTTTACTATAGAAAATACCTAGTGTCTTTAAGTTTTACCCTGCCAAAGCATCATGTCGCCATCTTTTCTTCTTCATTATTTTACAAGGTATTATATAGATTACTATAGAAGTAGCCTTAGAGCAATTGCCTAATCTAAAGAAGGGCGTTTGATCGTCTATTCAAATTGTAAAGGAATTTGACATAGTAACAAAACCCTATCCTTAGAGAAAGGGGATTTATAACATGACGGTAAAGTACTGTAATGTAGTCTATAATCGTACAGATACCGTACAATCTGACGCTAAAACATCAACTGTCAGCACTCAGCGATACTAATGTCAGAAAAGTAGTCGCAATAGTCATTTAAAATTTTTTTGATAAGCGATTACTGTGATCTTATA
>NW_002061462.1:0-3006 GCF_000150275.1 Trichoplax adhaerens
TCTGGATACGTGTAATTTTTTTATTGATATACTCATAACTAAAGTCAAATAACTATAAAATGGCACGGATTTACATTGACAGCATGGTATGGAATTGCCGTAGATCTTAAAAATAACAGCCTTGCAAATAGTCGATGCTATGCCAAAAAAATTAGTATAGAATATGCTGTTATTGATTAGGCAATCCTTTCTTATATTTGGATATTACGTGATTTCACTTCACGTATGTAATCGGTGATGATTAAACGTATGAATGATCAACACTGCATTAGGTTCTTCATACCTAGTGATATGAAATAAAACGGTTATAAATGACAACTACTTTAGACATGAATTTTACCGGGTAGATAGAGTCCTGATACAATATGAGAATGCAAATATATTTACGGAACTCATGTACTATTCCTGATTTCCAACTGTTAAGGCAATAGGTATGATGGAAATGCGCCGTTAATTATTAATAGCCGTTATAGAACTATAATATTGTAAAGAAAAGCATAAAATATCTTCATACAAGATACTTGAAAAATTTGAAATGATCTGAATTTTATGAAACTATGAGAAATCTGTATTATTATGCGCTATACGGCAGAGCCACTGGTGTTTTTAAATAATAATTTATTACATATTACAAATCGTTCTTCTGCGTACAATTTTTGCTGAATGTGAATGAGATAGTGGAGATTCTTAAATCTATCAGGATAAAGATTCTTATTCTTATTCTTTTTATTCTTAAATCTGTCAGGATAAAGTATATACCTCTATGACAAAATCTAATTAAGTAGAGTTTTTACCCTTAAGTGCACAATGCTATAGCTTCTTCTAGGAATAAATAGTGGCATTTTGTAACGTATTGAGCTGTTAGCTAAATTATATACGCTAAAAAATATAGGTACTGCTTCCAACAGAAGTTAAACACAGATACGAGTCTTCTCTGGAATTAAAAACTAGAATCTCTTTATAGTTAAAGTTGTCCGTTTACAGAGTATACCTTTGAAATTTGTTTATTAGTGTTTGATTTTGCACAGTTACTGTAACTTATCCATGTGATTTTGAAATTAGTTAAGAAAGCTAGCTTTCATCATCTTCTTGCCTAAATATACATTGCTCTAAGCGCAAGTGTAAGTGCTTTAGAGAACGTAAATAACACAAAGCTAATAATAGGAGCAAGAATCAATCTTAGAGCTTTCTTCTAAATTAAGCGTCTAACTAAATCATATACCTTATCCGAAAACGCATAGTTTTACAATTACAACTTCATTATTGACGTTATCACTAAACTTATGTGGTATTACTAAACATAAAGATGCTCGCGCTACGTTAAGTATTCTTATCTTTTTATGAAATACTTCGGCCCTATCTGTTGCTATTTTTCTTTGACAAGTAACCGTTTTTAATTTGATATCATATCTTCTGTTTCCTATTTGTGTACGATGATATCTACTGTACTTGGACTATACGTCACTATCTAAATAATTTATTGCATGATGCAGTATTTACTATGTAGCGAAGATGTTACTTTATTAGTATAAAGGCTTAATATGGTAGTAGCAAATATAAATTACCTAATAGTTTTTACGCCTGTCACAACCCTCACTTGTGGCAAAGGAAAGTAAAGAACTCTAGTGTAGTTACTTAAAACTTGGGCTATTTCTCCCAGTACTTTCAGTTTCTATGAGAGAAGTATTTGAGAACTCGATTTCTCGGCTGATCTCCACAGACAACTGACTAATTATTACACTATTCTTCACGATATGAGTCTTGCCGTTTCTTGAGCAATTACTTACTTTATTCTACAAACACACGCGCTTAAATAGGTTTCTACAGTGAATTCCAATATTAACGAGTGAGAATTCATGCTTTGCAAGTTACATTAATTAGTATAATACCATTACTAAATATACATGTCGATATCCTCAGACTTAGATAGCTACAAGCTATCAGGTGTTAAGACACTTAACCTTCGTCCATATACAGCTCAATTTTTAGAGATTAACACAACTTATAAACCTACAGTAAATTAACTGCTAACAACTTCTATTTTTATCTCATTTCTACCATCCTATTATCAGCTACAAGCGCATTAAAACATAGCACATAACCTTATCTTATCTATTCATAAGCATTCATTAATTTACAGTTACTTAATTAGTAACGGCGTACCGTGACAACGCCATCTGTAATAATACATAGAAGTTGTTAGAAACTTTAACTATAGCTACCTTGATCATAGTTTTATTAACTCTAATGAATGTTCACTGTGCTAAGACTTTTAAAATACAGAAGACTTACTGTACTTTTTCTGCTGTCATTGAATGTATTAAAGATGGCTGTGTATTTGTTAAGTGAAAAATATGAGTACTTTCCTTTAATATGACAGTAGGGCGCCAATAAGATTTCTAGTACAGATTTGACATGATAACGATGTTGATAACTTTCGATCTGGCAAATATAATTATTACCAATCTTATATTCGCTAACAGATATTGTATTATCCTCCATATAATGACAAAACGTATTTTGACATGCTAGAATCACATTACCTTAATTATCAACTTTTCGACTTTTGTGCCTAACCATTGCACGGTATCATTACATCTGAGAAAATGCCTAGATTATGTTAGATATATCACTTATCGAGATCTTAACTAGGTAAATACAGTGTGATAAAATTATTAATTAAAAAGCGCAACTTAATAATAAAATAAGTTATTTTTTCATCCGATACCCTGTTTGAAAAATATTTTTTCCACATTTTAATTGGCAAGAGTCTCAACCAATGCTTTCGTAACGAAATAGAATTAAAACCCAGGATAATATTAAAAATTACGATATCCACCTATCAAGTTTTTCTTAGTAGCTTATATCACACCGATATAGGGCGCAAGCCTAAATTCTACATTTAATTAAAAATAAATCAAGGAGTTGAAGACAAATTTCGGTCTGTAGAGATTTCGTACAAAGATAAAATAATATCTAGCAATACTTGTTATATACGGATATAAA
>NW_002061461.1:0-1191 GCF_000150275.1 Trichoplax adhaerens
ACTCTATAAATATAGTTGAAGGAGTTTGGAAAGCCCAGGCTGGTGCCGTGTATATAGACAAGCAAGATTATGCAAGATTCATGTCTAATTTGCAAACTTATACTGGCCTTGCAAGTATGTCTGCTATGTTATTTGGTAGTTATATATTGAGTAAAATTTCTTGGAAAATAGCAGCTTTACTTACACCTATTATAATTTTAATAACAGGTGTAGCATTTTTTGTTTTTTCTATATATCAAATGGAGATTGTTGAAGTAATTCCATTTTTAACTTTGGCACCTATTGTAGTTGCGGTTTTTATAGGTTTGATGCAAAATATACTTGGTAAAGCAACTAAATATGCTTTTTTTGATGCAACAAAGGAGATTGCATATATTCCTTTAGATGAGTCTTTAAAATCAAAAGGTAAGGCAGCAGCTGATGTAATTGGTGGTAGACTTGGAAAGTCTGGTGGAGCGCTTATACAGCAATTTTTACTAATATTCGCGCTAATATTAAACCCATCATTAGTTAGTTTACAACCTGGTGAAGCATTAATATCCCTTTCATCAATTTTATTTATTATATTTTTAGTCATAATGATAATTTGGTTATTGTCAGTAGGGGTGCTTTCAAAAGAGTTTAATAAATTAACTAAAAATAATAAAAATTAATAATTGATAAAATATTTTATAATACTTGTATCTCTCAAGAGTCGTCACGAAGGAGAGCTTTAGCTCGACTGTGGTTATCCATAATTGTTGTCGCATTTATATTTGTTGATGCTTTATACTGGATTGCCACATAAATCAAAGATTTATTCGCAATGACAAGTCACTAGAGCTGGATTACCACGAGCACTTTGTGCCCTCGCAATGACTATATAGTTGTTTCTAACTGTGCTAAATATTGCTGTGTAGTGGCATTTTAGCTCCTTATAGATTAATTCTTATCTGCAGTTCGGGTTGTATTAAGTGAAGATTGCTGAAATAATACTAGTGATAAATTTCTATTTTAACTTTGATTAACTTGGCTGAAAGTATATTTCAGAAATATATCTTCTTCCTTTTTCAGCTCTTTTAAGTTGAACTATTACATTAACAACTTGCATTATATATTCTTTTATTTGATCTGGTGGTAATCCAAGTCCAGCTTGCATAACCATTAATTTTAATTGTTTAATTGCCATCAGTGGAGTATCAGCATGTAATG
>NW_002061461.1:2107-3018 GCF_000150275.1 Trichoplax adhaerens
AGTGGAAAATGAATCTTGAATCATACTTTTTGTTATATCACTAAATTGTTTAGTGCTATCGGTTATTGCTTGAGATACAGGATCACCAGTAGTAGTGATTGTTATAGATCCATCATTGCCTGTAGTTGAACTTGAACTTGAATTTTTAATATTAGAAGCTTTTTTAGCAGCTTCTGCAGCAGCAACTGGTACAACATAAGATACTAAGAATGCGTTTCCGATTTTTCTCCAGAAATGATCATATACATTTCCAGCAACACCAGGCCTACCCAGTTGATCTACTCCTTGAGATTTAATTTCTATATCCAGACCATCAGGCCTGATTAATCTATTCCATATTACCCCAACTCTGGTTTGTCCACCTTTTACTTGAGAAGTATATGTGCCAATTAACCTAGATCCTTTTGGAATCATAATATCTGTTCCTTGTTCAGCATATATATCACGAGAAACTATCGCTCTTAACATTCCTGGTATATCTGTATTGATTGCAGTCTCAAGAACAGCATAGATAATTTTTCCTTGAATAATAGTTCTATTTAGATTAGTGACTTCTGTCGCTTTTACAGTATCTGCTGTTGTTTTCCCTATTACTTCTCCGTCAAGTGTTCCATCACCAAAACCTAAGAAATCTGATGTGCTTTTTTTAGAGGAAGATTTATTGTTTTTATTTTTATCGTTATCGCCTCCAAGTAGTCCACCACCACTTCCTCCTCCAGAAACCATTATTCCTTGTCTCATTTTAGATTCTATAGCCATTTGTTTTTTCTTTTGTTCCTCACTATCATCTGAAAAAGGTGACCTAAATATTGTTTTTGATGAGGAATTATCATCATCATCATCACCACTGCTATTATTTAAGCTTGGAGGTAACGGTAAAGTTGGTTTTTGAGGGACTGATTTTTTTTCAG
>NW_002061460.1:0-3029 GCF_000150275.1 Trichoplax adhaerens
TTATTATTGGCTCTGCCTTGGCAAACTTTTCATTGCTAACCCGAGAGGAGCAAGATGATTACGCAATAGTAAAATCGACCCTCCTCGACACGTATAGGTTAAATCCGGCGACCTATGCTAAGAAATTCCATGAACTAAGTGAGGTGGAACCAAGACTGTGAACGAGCCTTCACAGATTTGAAGAAAAGATTAATACAAGCTCCTATACTTCGAGTCATCGACGAACGACTTCCGTTGGCCGTGCAAACCGATGCCTCAAACCTAGGGACTGGAGCAGTCCTGGTACAAAATCATAAGGGTATTGAACACCCCATTGCCTATGCAAGTAAAAAGCTCTCGACGGCCGAAAGAAACTATTCAACGATCGAGAAAGAATGTCTCGCCGTCGTATGGGCATTGAAAACCTATCAGGTATACCTGGAGGGGCGAGAATTTACTCTGTATACCGAACATCAACCTCTGCTATGGCTACATCGAATGAAGAACCATAATCAGCGGTTAATGAGATGGGCCTTGGTTGTTGATCAATACAAGTTTAACATCAAGCATCGACCTGGAGTGGAGAATACTACGGCAGATACCCTATCAAGATTAGTTTAATCGTGTGTTTTATTTTGTAGAAAAACCCTTATCCCCGGGTTTTGTTAAAGTGTGGGGGAGTGTTACGGAGCTAGTAGCTCCGTGTTTACGATTAATAATTGTTTACAATCGTGTATGACCATGCTGACTAGCACCTAGTAGTAGAAAATAGCTGTCATGTAATTGAAGTAAATATTGTTCTCTGTTGTTGTGTGTGATAATTAGACTACAGTATTAAGGCAGTTAGCAATCAATAATTGTTGGTCGCTTAATATTATTATTGCTACTGATTATTAATCGTGTATTATTATGGTCTAACAAATAGGACATAAATATTGTTCTCTGTTGTTGTGTGTGATAATTAGACTTGCTAACTGGAGTAACTAATATTATTGGCGACAAGTATAGTGACTGTAAATAAGAAAGGGTATTTAAGTTCTCCTGAGACTAGTGTAAAGGAGAAGGCCTTAGTGTAGCTAGAAGTTAATAAAGTTATTAACCTAGATCTATCGTTTGACTCAGTCTCTTTACTATTGGAATAAGTTAGTTTCCCTTATAGAGGATTGCCTGAAGTTAGTCGGTGATCGGATAGAGTAGATAGAATAGACTAGGCCCGATCACGAAAGCTGTTTTGTGACAATATTGTACGTAATTTTTTTGATAATTTGGTTTGTTTGAGGCAGTAATCTGGCCTTTATTGTAATTCTTTTAAAGTTATTTAAAATTTAAATAAACTGGCATTTTCCTCTATTTTAGCGAAAAATTGCAAAGTGGCTATTCGCTTTTAGTAAAGTAAATGCTTTTCTCATTTTTATTTCTGCTATTGAAAGATGTAGAGTTATATTGCTCACGCCTAAAAGCAGGAATATCGAAAAGAAATTATTCCGATATAACTTACTGACCAAGTAATGCAAAAGCAATTTATTTAGTATGCATGCATCTTTGAAACACAAATGAAATATGGACGGAAATGAGATCGAAATTAACCTTGAATTATTTATACTTTAAAAATAAAAATATTAACCATTTATTACGATCGAAAGTTCCTGCATCATCACTAATAATATTGACTGTAGATTAATTGTCAAATTATGTTTTCGACTTTTCACGTGTAACTTTGTTTACTATTATTTCTTTACTATTGCGTCATACTTTTTACTGTAACTTCATTTTAAACTTCATGTAAACATGAAAGTCTGCGGGTCAATTTCATTAAGCCTTCATAAAGGGGCAAACAAGAGTTTGAAATATAAGTAATCTTATTTTACGAGCATAATGGAAAAGAGTAAACCCCATTATCTTAAGTATAGAATTAGAAGCAATATTATTGAAATTTAAGTTATTATCAAGTTGCCAATTTTCATTACTCGAATGCAATAATATGCAATATCTTTTTATCGGCGTTGCATCGTAATATTTCAAGCACTCCAATTATAGCTTTTCTATCCTGTCAGTCTGAAGATTTTACGACCTTAACTTAGACTCGAGTTGAAAGATATCAAATTGCAGTTTATGCCACGGTACAGATTAAATGATGGCTATAAATAGGATTTTTAACGAAATAGACCTGCACCATTCGATCCTTCCGGAGCGTATAATCTGTTCTATAATTATAACTTCAAAAATTTCTATAATTTCTTTATCTCTTGACAGCTCCGATTAATCCATATCTATTTGCAGATTAAATGGGTAAAGTTCAAATCCATTGAGTAGCAACACAATATTAGAATAATGATGCAATCGATAAAAGCATTCAATAACATAAGTAAGTAAACCATCCTTAAAAGTATAATTTACTTTCATTCATCATAGGTGATCTAATGACATACATATATTTATTGCTACACTCACGGATTTTTAAATTTAATTATAATTATTATTAAGTAGGGAACCATAGCCACTATTTCTCAATTAGAAGTCGCTTCGATATAAATACATTGCTCTAGTCACTACTTAAATCGTTTGTCTCGCAATAACCTTGGTGACTCAAAAATTATCCAAAGTAAAACTAGCGTTTACTTTCTTAACCACTCATCAAGCATCTCTAATGCACCTTACTTAATATAAGACCTTAGCCACAGTCAAACACAAACTTCAAATCTAGTTAAATTATTATATTAAAGAGGTAACGTACTCTGCTAAGTAACTCCAAATATAACTTATTATTAATTACTTTAGAAGCTGGCTTATATGCCTTTGTACTGCTATTTATAGATTTTCGTGCAAGGAAATATTAATGAACAACTTAATAAATAAGTTACTTGACCATATAGCAATTGTTCCAGTAATTATAATTATTAACCGTGAAGGAAAAAACGCAACATGCTGCTTTCAATGTCATTTGCAGAATGAATTTTATTGCTTACCACTGATTTCACAACATACGATCACTTTATAAGCCTGCTGCAACTTCCTCTATAGAAGGCCTATTCACAGATAAACTACAACGA
>NW_002061459.1:0-1500 GCF_000150275.1 Trichoplax adhaerens
AGATTCTGGATTATCTGTATTAGAATATCTACTTGGTAATAAATCTACAATACCAATAGAGAGAGGAATATTTTTATCAGAGACAAGAAGATTAAGACCTAGTATATGTAAGTTTATTTCTGAAACATTTTACGACGGTCGTTTAATTGCTCATAAAGATACAATTAATAGGATACTTAATTTAAAAAACTGTGGCCTTCCTAATGAAGGAATTAAATTTATTGATGTGGAGCATGAAGGTTGTTCTCAAAAAAGTATAGAAGAGGGTAATGTAATAAATGAAATATATAATCAATTACTAGATCAAGAAATTGACGATAGTGGAATGATAAGGCAAATTACAGAAAAAGATATTTTAGTAGTTACTCCTTATAATGTACAAGTAAATTATTTGCGGTCTATATTACCTAAAAATGCAAGAGTAGGGACAGTAGATAATTTTCAAGGACAGGAAGCTCCAATAGTAATAATTTCAATGGTTACATCTAGTGCAGAATACTTACCAAGAAATATAGAATTTCTTTTTAGTAAAAATAGACTCAATGTTGCAATATCAAGAGCTCAATGTTTGGCAATTATTATTGCTAATCCAAAGTTATTAGAAGTACCTTGTAAAACTATTGAGCAAATGAAAATGGTTAATAGTTTTTGTAGGGCTTACTCTTAAAGTTAAGTGAACCAACTTACAGCTGTAGCTGGTTCGATTTACAAATTCACAATTTGATAAATATTACTGGATTAATTTATAATTAGTTTGTAATGCGGGAATGCTATTACTTAATATAAGAGGTAAAATGATTAAGTGTTTATTATTAGAACTGGACTTTTGACAAAACTCTAACCTATGCCAAAAATGGCATTTTTAAAAAAGAAGTGATTTAGAAAAATTATGCTACTTTTGTGTGTATTTTTTCATATATTTGGTCAGCTTTTTCTAAAATTTTCTTTCTAAAATTCTCCTTAGATTCTTGCTGTGTATTTATTGAGGTTTTTGAAATAATAGGCATCTTTCCAAAACTCGACTTTATTTCTACTTGCACTTTTGTGGGGTCTCTAGACTTGCGCATGATAGGTTGATTTTTCTTTGATGTAAAACTTTTTCTTATACTTCTCTCATCTGGTATGCCTCTTTTTTTAATTTCACCTGTATATACTTGATCAAAAACATCACTAATAGCTGCAGCTCTAAATATATTAGATGGTGATTTGGAGTTTATTCTTTTTTTATTTTCCCAAGCTCTAACATTAATTTCATTTAGCAAATCAGAACTTTTACATAATACGTGATAAGCTATTGCTGTCATCAACATAAAATCTTCATCTTTTTTTGAATCAGATGATTGCATTTTATCCATCAACAGTTTTGATTTGGAAAATTTAAAATAATGCTCAATATCAAATCTATCAGAATATTCTTTAAAGGCGTCCAAAGTTGTTATTTTATCTCGAACTTTACCTGCAACTCCCATCCATAAATCTCTATCATATTTTTTCTCTCCA
>NW_002061459.1:1727-3038 GCF_000150275.1 Trichoplax adhaerens
CTTTTAGTGCTATAACACTGTAATTATGCCCTATACTCATTCCTCCAATAGAACCTGAATGAATATAACTTCTATCTTCTGATTTAGCTGAGTGCTTTTTTATATTGCCAGTAATATCTATTGCAAATGTATGTATATTCCCTGTATCCTCTATTGCTGACTCGAACAAAAAACTTTTTATTTTTTCCTTTGCTTCTGCTCTTTTTTCTTCTCTATTTTTTTTATTCTTGCGAGATGTAAAATAACCACCAATAGCACGATATAAGCTACTATATTTTCTTTTAAAAAATCTACTAAGGCTTAATTCAACTACTGTCATTGCTTTTAATGTAAAATTTGTTGCTAAAGCAAAGATTAAATCAATGCATGAATTTTTTTCATAGGGAAAAAAGATTTTCAATATTATTGAAATATTTTTTTAGCTCTTCAATATTTTTGACTTTTTTCATTAAATTATTTTTATTCTTCAGTTATAGTTGCAAATTTATCACAATTTGTCAAAAGTCCAGATGTAGGAGTTACTTCAAATTTACCTAAGAGGATTTATGAGCATAAGAATAATATTATCAATGGCTTTAGTAGCAAATATAGTTGTAAATGCCTAGTATATTATGAAATTCACACAAACATTGAAGATGCAATTTTAAGAGAAAAGCAAATTAAATCCAGGTCAAGAAAGTATAAATTGAATTTGATTGAAACAATGAACCCTGATTGGGTTGATTTATATGATAGTATTTGTTGATGATTTCCTGGATTGCCACGCTGCGCTATCGCTTGCTCGCAATGACGAAGGCTGGCATAGTCATCACGAGCCCCACAAGGGGCGTGGTGATCCAGAATAGTTGCCACATTTACACTTTGTTGATACTTTCCTGGATTGCCGCACTGCGCTATCGCTTGCTCGCAATGACGTTTTACTTTAGTCTCGACTGTGGTGATCCACCAGAAACAAATAATAAAAAAAGCAATTTTACTCTTGACATAATTAAATTCACTTTTTAAGGTACTATTAACAAAGTATATTGTAAATGTTAATTTGTTATATTTTGTCTAAAAAACTTGACAAAACATATATAACACTAACACTTACACAAATACATTTTAATTTATAAATAAGGAGAAAAAATATGGCAGATGCTACAGCAGATCAAATTAAATTTGCTCAAAGTAGAATAAACTACTTTGAAGAAGTATTAAACAAAGGTGCAAACGATAAACTTAAAACTTTAGTTAAAGTAACAAAAAAAACAACAGTACAAGATATTGCAGGTGCAATTCAAGGTGCTAAAGATGTACTCAAGCAGATGT
>NW_002061458.1:0-1499 GCF_000150275.1 Trichoplax adhaerens
TTATCTTTTTTGGGGCCTTTTAGTGGTAGGCAATGTTTTCTCATGTGATACCAAGCATTCACAGACTTTATGAAACAAACAGAATTTCGATAATATCTTGGCACTTTTTTTTTAATTTATTCTTAACTGGCGTTATTTACAGCGATATCTTGGACGAAATTGTTGACCACCATGAGTGATTTAGATCAACTCCGACAAGAAGCAGAAGCTTTAAAAAATCAAATCCGGGTAAGAAATGATAACATTTTACTTTTCGCTTCTTACGTATGTTACAATTTCTTTTCTTTCTTTCCTTGGTCCTTCGTTTATATTGCGGTGTGACTGAGGTGTTTTCCAACGTTTCTTTCTGTTAATTTGGTAAATGTTTTAGTTATCGCCTATCAGTGTCATATGGAACTTTGCAATTCCAAGTAAAAAGTCAAAATGATGCCGATATAAAAATTACAATGAAAGACGTAGTTATTATACGTACATCATTACTAAGGCCCGTCTTCACTATACTAAAATGCTAGCAAGCCATTTTTAATCTGGCTGATCATTATCATACTTTGTAGTTCATGAAAGCTGTTGTCATTGTGATACTTTACCAATAACCTACTGTACACAGCGAGTTGTCTTTTACATTTCTGCTAGTGTATATTGTACGTTATGATGGTAGGATCGACATTAAACGCGTAACGAAAAGTATGGTACCTACAGTATTGAGAAATTATTCGAACAGTCTCTCTTTCCTCTTACTACGCAAGGATACTCGACTTTCTTACTATCTTATAGACTGCCTAGATTCTAACTTGGTGATCTGTAAGATTTAGCTTTTTATTTGCGACCGATAATGTTGAGTAAAATGCCCCTTAGTACATTTCGTGCCTTAACTATACCCTTCACAAGATCATCTTTTGAAACTATCCAAGACGTACTACTGTCTTGTCTCCCCTCTACATATTGTTATGGCAGTATTTTATACTTTCTTCATCAACGTTACTAAAATTACAATTTGCCTCCATGCGTTTTCAAGCCAACCGAGAAAAAAATGACAAGTTTTTAATGGCCATTTTCCTATTTTGCATTTTATTTTTCGCATACGAAACAATGAACTTGTGCTATTTTTTCCCCTACGGCCCAGCAATCTATTGATCCATTCCAGTGATTATCCTATACCGTACGGTCTGTTTGGTAGTACCAATAGCATTGATGATGGAACTTCTTTCTTCTTTTTTTTTTACTCGTCACTGTAACTACTGCTACTGTATGCCCGTCACAATGATACAATACTGTCCCGTTCACGCGGTACAGTACGTATCAAAGTAGTGTTTTCGATCGCGCTGGTCATGAAAAATCGCCATACTGTACCTGACTGTATTAGTTCGTTGATCGTCTTCTGTATACAGTACAGTAGTGCGCTTCTTTTGTTATCGACTGGCCGTTGCTATGCAGCTTGAGGCTGATAAGAATCACTACATTACGCAGTACTGTATGGTCGACTACATAGGAATCAATAT
>NW_002061458.1:1844-3048 GCF_000150275.1 Trichoplax adhaerens
AGCACTGAAGATTGGAAAATGGTATCGAGGTAAAGAGAATACTGCTTGGGAACCTTCTGACTGACTCAGTTAATTTGGGTGCAAAGTACGCCGCCGTTCGATAGGCAGGCAGGCGAAAATCATGACAATGTATACCAGCCGATAACTAGTCTACACTGTCTATTCGTAGACATGATACCATAAGTATTGTTGACGCATATACTGTACTAGACGCCAACACTGATGGCCAATACTTAGTTTACTTGCAGTCGTTGTAATCATTGATACATCCATCTGTCTACTCGATCTTAACCTACTAGGATTGACGTATTGGTTAGATACAATGATCAATCAATCTTGATTATAAAAAATTGCAATAAGCGGAGATGAAGTAAAAAAATGAACGGCGCAATCGAAGCTGTACTTGTACAAGTATTCCATTCTGCTTCAAGATAAAATTGAAAGGCCAACAAGTTGTACCTTGTACAAAGAAAGACTGTTAAAACTACATAATAATCCATTGACAAGACGAATACTGTAATAGTAATTTTGATAGTGTGATCAATTTCGTCATACTCAATGCCTACTTACTTCAATATACACGCGACAATTGTCAAGCGATCGATGTCGATAAAGAGATGCTGTGATGAGTGTAATGCAAGTATTCGCGTTTTAGAAGTCAAGTCTTCCTCTTTATATGACCTAGTTACACGATTTAAAACTTTATAATAATTCAATAATACACTTTGGATCGGCTGATACAACATGTCTAGACTTTTGATCATTTTTGGGTGTGTACTAATTGAAGTTATGATTGGGCGATAACCAATATATGCTTCAAAAAGACACGAACTACTACAGTACTTCCTGAATATTCTTCTCGCCTTCTTCATTCATGCAATTACTTTTGAGTATTTTGTTATTATGTGAAATGATAGATTACAGTAGTTTCTTAATAGTACAACCACCGTGACAAGCAAACGATTGAAATTGCTAAAGATATATTTTCTATTTTTAATTTGTTTCAGGATGCTCGTAAAAAAGCGGCCGACACTACTTTGGTTGCGGTAAGCCATTTAAAGCTGTTGTATTCTGTACTGAGTTTTATAGACGAAAATATTATAACCTACTGCTAGGATAGCTTATTATACTATACCAGTATTACATGATGATATTATACACGGTATTCATATTGTGAAATCGGTCACATGTTGTCTGTCCGGAA
>NW_002061457.1:0-1050 GCF_000150275.1 Trichoplax adhaerens
TTAGAGATCAATGGATGCGAATTTTTGAAATCGTTTCTCTTATGTGTTTTAATTACATAGCAAAAAATCATAAAGATTGATTACATTCATTTCGATGGAAAATAAGAGAACTAAAAGATTGTAGTAATAGAACAGTTATGTATTATATTCTGCTTCGTCAAATAAATACAAGCAGATCCTTAAATCTAATTTTAGGTATCAGTCTGCCTTTAATCAGCTTGCTCACTTGTTTCTTATCCTTTAGATTGGTTCTCAATTTTATGGGGAGCCTATGGAAATTATGCAGGAATTTATCCCAACAACTCAATTTCTTTGCTGATTTAATTAGTGGAATAATTTTAAGCCAGAAATACAATGTTGAATTTCATATGCTACTTGTATAAAATTTATTATAATATCAAACAGAATAATTATTGCTATGTCTTGATTTCAATATTTTTCCAGCCAGTATCAAATGCTGCTGCATCCATTGAAAATTGCTTTGATGCAATACTCTACAGTCTGTCCTTGTAAAGGAATATATGATTCAACATTGGTTACTGATGGCAGATTATCATCGCTTCTTGTGCTCTTGTTCTCTTGTTTTATGCCGCATTGATAACAAGTCAAATCACTTTTAGTTATCTTTGCGTGTTTATTCAATGCATATCTAGAAATAGCGCGTGGATGAATCGATATTAATAGATGATTATCATAATACTTACAATTCATCGATATGACGATATTCATACTGTACTTATGATGTCGACATTTTCTAATACTTAATATGTAAATACTTGCTTGCACATTGCAAAATAAAATCAGATATTGAATTAAAGATATATTGAACTTCGATAATATAGGAAATTGAAAAATTTTTGTTGCATATCTTTGCATTCATCGGCGATTTTATTTTAAAATCGATCCAGCATAACCCTAACTCAACTTAGTATAGAACAGTACCGTCATTCAAACTGCATATGCTTAGTAAAGGCATAGTACAGGCGTACATTGGATGAGGAACTTTTCGCTTGTCGAATGCAATGTTAACTTATCGTTATTGATATTCTT
>NW_002061457.1:1563-3051 GCF_000150275.1 Trichoplax adhaerens
CTGTGTCCTTGTAGCTGGCACTTCAAGGTCAACCCAAAACCCGGCTTGAACCTGACTCGAGGGCAGGATTCGGATTAAGAATTTTTGTGGTAATAAAGTGTTTGTATGGCAATTGTTTTCATTTCGGGTTCGAAAATGAATAATTTGATCGGGTTTTATTGGGTTCGAGTTACATTTTCACTCCGTTCAACCACTTTACTGTGCAGTAGTGCCTAGGACTACAAGAGTACAGTACTACAGCACAGAAAATGCGAAGAGAGCAATTCCAGAGACTGTTCAACTCTCCTCTACAACCCAAAATAATGTACTGTAATCAAGTCATGCTAAAGCCACCGTCCCCCCATTTTCCCTTGGAAAATCCATGGTGTCTGTCAGTGTAGTGATGCACCCTATATTTGCTTGTAGCGATAGCTATATTTGATTGTGTTGCGTACTATATTTAGAATAGTTAAGTTTCTAAAAATAGATATTCTTGTGCTGCTAGATTTAGGTGACTGGTAACTACTATATTAGAAAGTGTTATTCACTAATATAGCTGTTAACTAATTATGGTACAGGACGTTATACGACTTGAAATACTAAGATTGTAAAGATGCCCAATACCTTACGGTGTTGGACATTAATGGTAAAGTAATAATATTGTAGCAGTTTGATTAATACTGTAAAATGTAGTGATGATTCATGTCTGATTGTAGACGATGTTATTGCCTTAAATAGATTCAGAGAAAAGTATATAAGGTGTACAAATCTGAGCGTAAAGGAGGAGAAAAGATTTGATATCTAATTGAGCTCAGATTACTTTAGACTAGATTCTTGTGAGTAATTAATTATTGCTGTACTATTCTTTAGAACCTTGTAATAAAAAGCTTTTATAGTACTGGATTCCTCTGTGGACTAAAATTACTGTGGAAACGATATTACAGTCAGTATATTGCAAAAGATATAAAAGATATTCCCCGATACTTGTAATGATACTTTGCAAAGTATGAAGTACAATCCATGCCTTGTGAAAGGAGAAAATTTTCTCTTACAAGTTCTCGGTATTGAAATGCCCCTAACCTAATAAATACGTAGGCCTCAAAATGAGTCCACTTTCCTGTCCAGAGGTATGCACAGTAGTTTGAAATGCCCCTAAGTTAAATAGGTGGGCCTCAAAATGAGTCCACTTTCCTATCCAGAGGTATGTAGGTTGAAATGTCCTAACCTAATAAATACGTGGGCCTCAGAATGAGTCCACTTTCCAATCCCAGTGGTATGTAGTTTGAAGTGCCCCTAAGTTAAATATGTGGGCCTCAAAATGAGTCCACTTTCCTATGCAGAGGTATGCCCAGTAGTTTGAAATGCCCCTAACCTAATAAATATGTAGGACTCANAATGAGTCCACTTTCCTATCCAGAGGTATGTCCAGTAGTTTAAAATGCCCCTAATAACCTAATAAATATGTAGGACTCAAAATGAGTCCACTTTCCTATCCAGAGGTATGTCCAG
>NW_002061456.1:0-1591 GCF_000150275.1 Trichoplax adhaerens
TATATTCATAGGAGATGCTAGCACTAATATCTCCGCTTTCTAATGAATTCAATCTTATTTCAAGTGATTTATTATAATCACTTAAAGCCCCTTTCAAATTACCTAGCAATTGCTTAATGCGTCCCTCGACGTGGAAGCACATACAAATCTTTACTTCATCTCGTAATTTTTTAGCCAATTCCTCTGCTTTTCTAACCCATTTATCAGCTTCCATTAATTCACCTATTTTTAAATAACAATCAGTCATAACGTAATAAGTATCGTATTCAAGTTGATAAATATCATCACTACTACTGGATGTCGATTTCATATAGGTTAAAGCTTGTTCACAATGATGCAATGCTCCTTGATAGTCGCCTTCATTTTGGTTTTTCACGCCCTTTTCCAAAATTGATTTTATTTGCTCAAGATTAGTCGATTTGCTAGACTTTTCTGCCATATTTGAGATTTAGTATAACAGTATGCAAGAAGTATGCCGCTTAGATAAAAGACCAAGACTCTCTTCTGAATTGACTAAGACCTTAATAGCTATACAAAGAAAGAATGCAGTTGATGTATGTCTATATCTAAATTAGACGTCTTCCACTTTATGTCAAGATATTGAAGTTTGCTTTATAATAAACTCAATAGATTAAATAGAGTCGCCGTAATCAGCTAACGATCAACAACCATGCGTACAGTAAATTATTCTCTTAATATTAATAGGCATCAAATTGATTACGCTCCTTACGTATGATTGTCTTTCTATCAACACTTTTTAAACGTTAGTAATCTACGTCATGTAAAGATACAATTGTAAGCTCACTTATTAGCATATCATTGGCATAAAATCAGTCAATCGGTCGCATTTTATAAATGTAAAATTATTTTGAACATAAATAAAACATGACCATCACAACAGTACTATACCTATTCATGTCGATATTGCATATATCATAGCCAATAAATTGTACTACAGGTAAATATCATTTAGCTCAGTTCAACTCAAATTACTTTCGGTGCCTTCCACTAATGATCATCCTCATCTTACAAAGATATCAATCATCAACATTCTCTCGGTCAATTTTAAATCAAATTTATATTGGTATCCAACAATCCAATTTATGATTTAATGCAAAGAATTTAATTACCATATGTTACAATTCTCCTTTGCAACTAGAAAACGGGTCTTAAACATTATCTTCACTAGTACTCGTGTTCCCAACTAACTTAGGGACCTATCGTAGTTGAACTAACTCTCAGCCACACAAATAAGCTACGAATGAGTAATAGGTTTAAATACTTCACTTTATTTTCGTTAATCTTAGTCGTAAAATGTACTAGAGAAAAACGTAAGAATTTTCTTAGTAATAGTAGTCAAATGATCCTGCAAGTGACTAAATGGAACTGAGCAGCTAAACTAGTACTCCGCTTTTCATAGTCTCGGCCTACGCCGATGGTGCACTGGAGAATATTCTTGACATAGCGACTTCCACTGTAAAGTATACATATCCTAGTATGTCGGTGAGAATATCTATCTGTTGAGTAGCTTGATGCATTCCGTGATAAACGTTGGAAGTTAACACGATATAATTTGCTAGAAATATTCCTG
>NW_002061456.1:2023-3050 GCF_000150275.1 Trichoplax adhaerens
ATCAACTGTAATGTGGCAGACTATATCTTATTCTGTATAAGTTTACTAAATCATAATAAATTTAAACCCACGAAACGTAAGATAAAATTCTGCTTTTATTACAATATTTAAAAATATCCATAAAGAATTCATAAAGAGATAAATTAATCATTTAGTAATATTTTATAGTCTAATCGATTCTGGGATAAAACTGTAAGATTATCCAGCCTTTGGCATCACTGACTTAACAGCCAAGTCATTCGAAAATTAATTTTGGATGATACAGATAATGAGAACGACTATCGTAGCATGATTTCTTGATTGTTAAGTACATTAATCAAAATAATGGCAAGGGATTAAAATTACAGCTAGTAGCTTACATCCTAGAGCATTAGATACTGAACTTTAGTGCCATTTAACTGGCTTCAGTGAAGCATTTTAAATAATCTATTTTTACTCAGGTTTTGCTCGGATTTAAATCGCTGAAACATAAAACACAAGCATTTATCTTATGCTCTGTCGATAAATCGTTCGGTATTAAATGAGAAATATTTAGGCAGTAGTAGGGCAGAGAAATAGGCAAAGCAAGCGGATGGCGATCCTATTGCTGAAAGTTTGCGGCAAGTCCGTGAAGAGTTTGTATGCTTGCTGAAGACATGCGATTGCAGACAGGTTACTTGCATCAACGATTTCTCATGCAACAGATTATTTTAAAACAGTGCTTAGACCTGAACATCTAAGAATGATATCGTCAATCTAATATGACCACAATCTGAAATATCTACTAGTGAAGATTTTTCGTTCACAGGCAGTCTATGCACAATTTATAGTACTGTATACTCTTAAACGTTACTTCAATAGGGAAATTGCAAGCTTAGTTCTATCACCGGTAGAAGCAATCAGAATTCCATATCTATATAGTGTATAGCTCCGTTACGTAATATTCTTATTAGTTATTTTGTGTTGATATCTTTCTCGAGATCGAGTTCGATCAGCTTTTCATGGCTAATCTGTAATGGAAATTTAGATACCAACATCGTTGATCGAC
>NW_002061455.1:0-1320 GCF_000150275.1 Trichoplax adhaerens
TCATTATTCTTTAGATAATTACAAATTATCTCTCTTTTAATGGGGCTAATTTTTTTTGAATCATTTATTTGAGAAATATCTAAATTATCATCTAAAATAACTCCTGCTGCTACCACTGGCCCTGCAATACATCCTCTACCAACTTCATCTATACCAAGTATTACTCCTCCTATCCTTTTTTCATATGAAAAATCTGGCTTTAAATTTACTTTATTTAGCATATTTTAATTAGCTGGATTAATAATTTTTAAAATCTTTTTAGTAATTTTTTCAACAGTTAATCCAAAATGACTATATACATCACTATTTTTTCCTGATTTACCAAAATTTTCTACTCCAAAAAAAGCTCCATGAGGACCAATAAACTTAGACCAAGATTGATCATTACCAGCCTCAATTGCAATTTTCAAAGTATTATTACAAAGTATAGCCATTTGATATTCTAAACTTTGTTCCCAAAATATCTCTTGGCATGGAACAGAAATAACTTTGCAACCAATTTGCTTTTTTTCTAAATTTTTCGCAACATCCATAGCTATTGATAGCTCTGAGCCACTAGCAAAAATAGATATAGAATTAGCTTCTCTAGATTGATATAAAATATATGCACCAAATCCAACTAAATTTTTAACATTATTTATATTAATTTTATTTCTTAATTGTGGTAAATTTTGTCTACTTAAACATATTGCTGAAGTAGTATCAGTTTGTTTTATCATTAACTCCCAGCACTCTGACGTTTCTATGGCATCAGCAGGTCTAAATACATTCAAATTTGGAATTGCTCTAAGAGATGATAAATGCTCAACTGGTTGGTGAGTTGGACCATCTTCTCCAACACCAATAGAATCATGTGTAAATACCAATATTATTGGCAATTTCATTAAAGAAGCTAGTCGTATAGATGGTCTTAAGTAATCAGAAAATACTAAAAACGTTCCACCAAATGATTTAAATTTATCGTGAATATTAATCCCATTCATAATAGCAACCATTGCATGCTCTCTAACTCCATAATGTATATAATTTCCAGTAAAATCTTCTTTAGATATGATTTTATGATTATTACATTTGGTTCCATTTGAACCAGATAAATCTGCAGAACCACCAATATAATTATCGCTTTTAGCACATATTACGTTAATAATTTTATTTGAGCTTTTTCTAGTTGCTTCTGAATTATGAAAAGTATCTAATTCTTTTTTAAATTTTTTAATATCACTCATAACTATATTTAAATTATCGTTATTCTGGTGATATTCTAAATAACTTTTTTTACAGTTATTTTCCCAATCTAAATACTCATCTAAATTTCTTTTA
>NW_002061455.1:1424-3049 GCF_000150275.1 Trichoplax adhaerens
ATGAAGATATCCTAGCTAAAGTCATATCAGAAACAGCAAGAGATGTAGGACCATCAATAGATATTTTATTATCATCAAATAATACTACGATATTATTCAAACCTAAATGTCCTGCTAATGACATTGCTTCATGAGAATTCCTTCCATCAAACAACCGTCTCCAACCACTATATATATTTTATGATTTATTACTCCACTTAATTTAGATTTCAATTTTTTTTCTGATATTGCCATTCCAATACCATTAGCTAAACCCTGCCCTAATGGACCAGTTGTAGTTTCGATACCTAGTTTTGGATCATATTCAGGATGACCAGGAGTAATTGAACCAATTTTTCTAAATTTTTTCAAATCCGATAATTTATATCCATTATACCCTGTTAAAAATAACAAACTATAAAGCAACGCTGAACCATGCCCCGCAGACAATATGAACCTATCTCTATTTGGCCATATTGGATCATTTGGATTAAATTTAAGAAAATATTGAAATAAAACTGTAGCAACATCTGCAAAACCCATAGGCATCCCTGGATGACCTGATTTTGCCTCTTCAACCATTTCTATTGAAAGAATTCTCAAAGCATTTGATAACTTATTATGCAAATCCTGTTGTATAATATTTTTTTTCATTAACTATTACAAATTTATTTAATACTTAAAAATATAGCTTTATGCAGTTAATTATTGAATCGCTGATATCAATAACTTTCACGTTAGGTAAATATAAATTTTTATTATTAACTCGTATAGTATTAGAAACACTTAATTGGTCAATACTTTTTAAAATTTTATCTAAATTAGGATTTTCATTTCCAATTAAATTATGAGTAACTACAACTTCAATACTCTTAGCATTTAAATGTTTTAAGGTATCAATAGCCTTAATAATTGTTTGTCCACTTCCAATAATATCGTCAACTAATATACAATGCTTGCCCTTTATATCGCCCATTATACCACTCATTGTTACATTGTTTTTTTCATCTCTTTGTTTGTATATAACCTGGACTTTTGACAAAACTCTAACCTATGCCAAAAATGGCATTTTTAAAAAAGAAGTGATTTAGAAAAATTATGCTACTTTTGTGTGTATTTTTTCATATATTTGGTCAGCTTTTTCTAAAATTTTCTTTCTAAAATTCTCCTTAGATTCTTGCTGTGTATTTATTGAGGTTTTTGAAATAATAGGCATCTTTCCAAAACTCGACTTTATTTCTACTTGCACTTTTGTGGGGTCTCTAGACTTGCGCATGATAGGTTGATTTTTCTTTGATGTAAAACTTTTTCTTATACTTCTCTCATCTGGTATGCCTCTTTTTTTAATTTCACCTGTATATACTTGATCAAAAACATCACTAATAGCTGCAGCTCTAAATATATTAGATGGTGATTTGGAGTTTATTCTTTTTTTATTTTCCCAAGCTCTAACATTAATTTCATTTAGCAAATCAGAACTTTTACATAATACGTGATAAGCTATTGCTGTCATCAACATAAAATCTTCATCTTTTTTTGAATCAGATGATTGCATTTTATCCATCAACAGTTTTGATTTGGAAAATTTAAAATAATGCTCAATATCAAATCTATCAGAATATTCTTTAAAGGCGTCCAAAGTTGTA
>NW_002061454.1:0-1610 GCF_000150275.1 Trichoplax adhaerens
CACTGCGATTGATGGTAAAAAAAAATAAGTAATCTCTATGGGTTACAGTATACCCCGTTATAGCCATCGAGATCAATGGCTTATTTGCTGGATCACAGCGATTGATGGTAAAAAAAATTAGTGAATCTCTTTAGTACAGCCATTTACAGTATAACATGCATGGCACGTCCGTCTTTTATGTTATCGTTAGACGAGTCTGTAGAAATACCATACTGTACCACCGACTTTCACTAGTACTTGGAGTAGTTTTCAGCTCAACCAGGAACTTTTCTACATGGAAATTCTCTCTTCCAAAGTTCCTAGCTCAACGCGCAGCTGCAATAATCCAAACAACGATAGCTGGACAGTGTTCCAGGCTGTTCCAAACTTCCAGCCGTCCGCAGTTTCCAACTTAACACCATCGCGCAAAACATCTTGAATATTGTTACTGTACTCATTGCGATTTGACTGCACCGGTAAAGTACTGATTAGCTAGAAGATTGGACAAAGTGGGGCACATCCATGAAATTCTATCCATTGCCAATTTCCCACTCTATACAAGTGCCTCAAATCCCAGCTGGTGCGTAACTTATTGCTGCCGCTAGCTTAGCCGTTACCACGGCTTGGAATTTTTTACTCTGTCCAAATACTGTACAGCGATCGTCAAGGCGTTTACCAGGTAACAACATTACAGCGGATATGGTATTTCCGACGATGGAAGTAAGCCCACGTTGCATGATCATCGATCTACCTGATACCATCTCTAGCCCAAGCCAAGTTCGAAAATGTCTGGATAATGTTGCTGCAAGCATCAAAGAGATCTTTGTAATAGAATCGAAACAACAAATGATTCTCGAATTCTTGGATGAATCGACCGACCATCAGGATCTACTGAGTGAACTAAGCAATCAATCGATGATCGTCCATCAGGTATACCAATTTTGTATGCGTAGCGCTTCTTGACTTCATAGCATTATCCACAGTCGTATGTACATCGATTGTATGCAGTTTACAATTGTAAATCCACAGTAATTCGAGTAGTGCACATCGATGATGCTGCAGACAGCAGGTACTAGTCTGTGATGATGATGTTAACCCAAGTAGATCATCTTTCAACTAAAATGGATAGTAGCAACGTCAATTGATTCACGTAGCAGTTTCTTCGTATGAAAGACGTGCAATATTTTTTTGAATTTGAATTGTATCATGGCTTATTTTTCTCTTATAATATTATTAGCATCATGGCCTACTACGCCATATAGCTGTACAGATTTACGGCATGACATGTGAATCTTGCCCTGAACATCTCAATAAAGTGATACAACAAATGGAAGAAGTCTACTATGCAAAGTTTACTCTAGCCGATCAAATGGGTCATATTGTGTATAATAGCCACCTCTTAACAATTGGTGATATACTTTATGCTATCGACGAATGCGGATTTGAAGCTCGATTCCTTAATCAACAAATGAAAGATAACTCATTGGGTTAGTAGTAAAAGAAACCAATGTTTGCATTTTCGTTCAACAAAGTACCGTACAAGAATATTCTGATGACTGACATGTTACGCTTACGTTTCCTATTATGTTTCTATTATAATTAATTGTTATTATTATTGTACGTACAGATGG
>NW_002061454.1:2219-3051 GCF_000150275.1 Trichoplax adhaerens
CCGAAAGAAAAAAAGAATTTAAAAAAGTACAACTGTACATAGAGGGCATGTCTTGTGCCTCTTGTGTAGCCAAGATTGAAAATCAAGTCAATAAATTAGATGGTAAGTGACCGCCTTAAATTGTTGTTAAATTAACTTTTGATGCAATTTAAGTCGATCTTAAGGGAATCGATAGTCAATATTACAACGGCTGATACGCAAAATAAAACATTATGGTGTTGTTTTAACTTGTGACGCTGATGTTGATTTAGCACTGTAATATGTAACAATCATCTGAACCGAAAACAACATAACATTATCTCATGATTCTCTCATCATCAAGGTGTTCATTCAACTGCTGTTACACTATTGTCCAAGAAAGGTGTTGTAGAATTTGATGAAACCAAAATAACCAACGTTGAGATTGCAAAACAAGTCGAAAAGCTTGGTTTTGATGTAGAAGTTAAAGAAATTTTCGATAATTATCAATATGCTGAATTACAGGTATTCTATATGTAATCTCGTCGCCAGAATAAAATTTCGCAAACAACATGTTTCTATGGATTGATGGAGCTTTGAAAAATGTACAACTTCAATATGTCATTTTTTGGTCATATGCTGTAGATTACTGGTAAGAAATCACAAACGATCGATGTTGAAAAGACTTTGACAGAACTGCCCGGCGTAATCACTGCCAAGCTATCACCGAATAGTAACCGTTGTACTGTTCAGTATGAGCCTAATCAAACCGGACTGAGATTTATTGTTGAGCAATTGAAGGTCTGTATCATATACTACGCCAAATACATTATATGCGTATACTGATGTATTTTATTAACGTCTCGAACAATCC
>NW_002061453.1:0-3045 GCF_000150275.1 Trichoplax adhaerens
CTGTTATGCGTATATGTTAACTATCTGTGTAAAGGCATATTTCATGTTGATGCTACGATTATCCCAGCCACACACCCTTGAAATGAGCAGCGCGGGGGTATTTATACTACTGTTAAATGACTCTGATTATGGGTTCATTTCAATAGGTCAGTATAAGATTCTTACAGTACTTTTAACCTAAAGATTTCTTCATGTAAAAGGAATAGCTCTAAGGTAGTAATTTCTGCAGAGTACTGATTATTAAAATAGTATTCGTTATATCGCTAAGGGTGGCCACTGGGCCTTTAAATTTTGATTTCATGTAATATTCTGATGAAAATTGAATAAACATAGAATCTTTATAGAGTTTTCTACACCGCCATTTTGATTGTTAAATTTTCTTATAACGGTTGTTATCGACAGAGCAAGCTTTGCTTGCATACGACAGCGATCCTTAGACACATTATAATGATTGGTATAGAATTGACCACAGTACGAAGGACATTCTACCGCACTGTAGATATCTTACAGTACCTGCTAATCTTAACTTGGTATGCCCATCACCATACATTAGTTATCATAATGTGCTCTGGACCATTAACTAATCTTAATATAGCATAGTACAGTATATTACTATTACTAGGATATATATAATATCGAATGATAATACTATCTGTTAATTTTATTAAGAAATTGACCATAAACGTATATTTGACAGTTTCGCTCACCAACCTTAACATAGCATTAATACCGTATATAGTAACCATCCTTATTCAGTAAACATACTAATACGAAAGTTACTTAACGAAATTTGAATTGGTATAGAAATGAATGATCTCTAGGGTTTATGTAAATATTATTGAGAAGGTAGAAGTGATTGATACACATCAGTAGGTACTATTAGTTCTATTGCTCTCTTACAATTCGTAGTGTTATCCTACTGTAGTTCCCCTGTCCCGATTACTAATATGAAAGTTACTTAACGAAATTTGAATTGGTATAGAAATGAATGATCTCTAGGGTTTATGTAAATATTATTGAGAAGGTATAAGTGATTGATACACATCAGTAGGTACTATTAGTTCTATTGCTCTCTTGCAATTCGTAGTGTTACCCTACTATAGTTCCCCTGTCCCGGTTATTTTTGATTGCTATATATCATATAACAAAAAGTATTTCTAACAGGATAATGTCAGTTAGTCAGCGATCTGATAGGCGAAAGCGAAGTAAACAACGTGGAAATGTACAGTATGAATGAGTGGGTAAGAGTGTTCCACATAGCTAAAAATGGAGAGTTACTGTAAGATTAGAGAAATGCGGTATGTACAGTATATCAGTATATGTCATACACTCTACTACTACACAGTACACGGTATAAAGTTACTGAACCTCTGACAGGTCTACGACAAATGGTAATACTATCTGTTAAATGAGCACATTATCGTAAACCGTCAGCAAAGCGACGGGAGTTTGCACTAGTTAATTATAATAAAGGCATATTTGGGTACTGGTACTCGTTGCAGTATCGAGTTGTAGTACGATTTTTGCCTTAGCTTAATGACTTCGGTATATCATAGTTTTATATAAAGAAAGACTTTCTATTTGATTTAATTTTTGTTATGTAATGCTTTAATGGATTTCTGTACAACTTTGGAGATGATTAAATGATGAATTTGACATTGCGGTCATGATATAAATATAATTATTTATTGAATTAAATACAGTTTTAATATTGGCGATAGTAAATAAAAATTGTTATTATTAATTACAGTGAATAGTATGCTATATGGTACCATAAACTGTACATATTAATGATCAAGTTCTCTTGTATCTCCAATAATTATGATATGATTAACACACCCAAATGATATATTATTCAGGATGTGCGCAATATTAACTGTATAGTTTTACTATACAATATAAAACTATCAGTACAATATCGGATTCGCTATGAAAGTTATTGCAACATAGTATCCGACAGAAAAAGAAAGTGAATTTTAATTTTAAATTTTGAAGAGTTGACTAGTGTACGTACATTACCTCTTTATAAAGTAGATTGGGTACGTTAATTATAGCATATATAATACGTAAACGGGTACAATTTTGTACTATATCACTTATCTGCTTACGATATCGAATATGTGCACATAATATATGCATGTCTATTCGTCTATAAAAGTAATCCAAGAACATCGCTACGCCAGAAAGGAGACATTTCCATTTAGATTGTAATTGAAAATTTCCAAGGATCCAAATTTATAAATTAATTATTTATAGCAGATCTTAGCACGTATGAGTAAATACGGTAGATTTAGATGTAAAATTTATAACCTATCATGGCAAAAATGTAATCTATAAGGCCTATTACAGTAATTTAAGTTTTGTAAGATTGTAGAACTTTGTAAGTCCGAATAGTAGAGATTATATACCGCAACTCCGATGAGACTTTCTAATATAACATACTAGGAAAATTTTCCAAATACAACTGTGGTACAATATATTAGTTTGATGTAAGTTGATGTACAGAGGTGACATAACTGGACTAGCTTTTAGCAGGCGATCGTGAATATTCCAGTGTGGTTGAACGATATTGTATCGAGTAGTTAGCCAGGTATGAAGAACTTTACTTGACATTAGCATTATGCAGACAACATTGGAATGGCCAGATTCTTACTAGAAGTGACCGTGATACGTTGGCAACAGATTTTCTTCAACTGGGCAAAGCTATTTTATTTCTTTTTAAACATTTTTTTCCTATTTTCATAGCGTATTCTGCCTTCTTCGAATAATCGCTTTTCGTAATCACTAGTTAGTATTAATGATGGAACTTTATCATTCTTTTGTAATACCACAAAATTATAAAAGGCGCTACTAGCTACATATCGATTACTGTTATTAGCCCAGATATCTTCTGCGATAACTTGAACCTGAACTTCCATCGATTTTGTGGAAGTAAAGGTCAGCCTTCCTATAGCAGTTATAAGATTGCCCATTTTTACTGGCTTCAGAAAATCGATATCATTAATGGAAGCCGTTGCAATAGTACCTTTGGTATGCCTAATACAT
>NW_002061452.1:0-3054 GCF_000150275.1 Trichoplax adhaerens
AAGTCTCTACCCCATTCTACGAGTATAGTGGCCGAGGCCGATAGGACAGACCTGTTAGGAGACAAGAAAGCTTAGAGATATGACATCAGAATCATTTATTTCTTTCAATACACCGATATAAGAACTTATATACTAAGCAAGTATAGTTATCTGTCGCTACCACGAAGAAACGAGTATGAAAAAAATAAGTTTAATATACGAGTACGTATGTCTATGATCGCTACAACTTCGGTCACACGTATTTCATCAGAAATGATCATTACCTCTGATAATTAATTACTAGCAATTAGAGATTGTTTTTGTTGATTATTCCTTCCAACTCCGATTCTATAGCCGTCCTATACATAACCTTCTTCTCTTTTATAGTAATAAAGGATAGGGAAAACTAACAAAAGCGAACCTTAATTCTAAAGCATATAACAGTGACTTATCGACGATGCAAGAGTTGACATGAATATATGATTACGTAATGGAAACGGATAAAGTTATGACAAAATAGCTGCGAAATGCGACAAGGCCCTATGGTCATTGAGCCTTTGAATGACTACTGAAGTATATGCTTAGCATTACAGCAGTAGCTTTTGCCTATATTTTAATCACCGATCTCTCTCCTGCATCGTTGAGAACATGATCAGTCATGAAGGTAGAGGTCGTGTAGATTGTTTACAAGTAGTTGTGCTGCAATGTGCAAAGTAGATATCGTCTTCAGTCTACGTGTTATACTGTAAATATTGTTTAGTTCGCGACATTTATTATCCATCGGTGTGCATTCTTTTTACCCAACTCTCATGCTGTCTACTTTATTGCTACTAGCTGTATCATCCTAGCTTTTACCAGTGATGGCAATAATCATGTAGTGTCATTAGCAGTAAGAACTCAAAGTTCGAAAATCTCTTGTTCAAGATTTTCTCTCTTTTAGTAGTTAAGCCTTCCCATATACTGTACAGTATCAAGTTTTAATATTGCGATCAAGTGGCTTAATGAGCTGCCAGGTACATTTGGATCTGTAATATACTTGAATTGAATATTTTAAAATAATTGAAGTATTTGAGAAGTCATTAGGTCACTTATTCATTAATCGTAGTACAGTATTCCAATAATTCTTGATATCAGTCCCTGTTGATATACATTATACAGTACAGTAAAAAGACTAATAGTCTAGAGAAGTCCCTGGCGGCACCATTTTTGTTATTATTAAGATGTACAATATGAGGTTTTCATGGTCTAGTTTGGTCTTATTGTTAAGAATTGAAGTATTTGGGAAGCCATTAGGTCACTTTTTATTAATTAATCGCAGCACAGTATTCCAATAACTCTTGATATCAGTCCCTGTTGATATACAGTACAGTAAAAAGACTAATAGTCTTGGAGAAGTCCCTGATGGCACCATTTTTGTTATTAACATGTACAATATGAGGTCTTCATGGTCTAGTTTTAGTCTTATTGTTAAGAACTGAATATTGGAAAAAATTGGAAGTATTTAGGAACTCATTAGGCCACTTATTCATTAATCACAGCACAGTATTGCAATAATTCTTGATATCAGTCCCTGTTGATATACAGTACAGTAAAAAGACTAATAGTCTAGAGAAGTCGCTGATGGCACCATTTTTGTTATTAACATGTACAATATGAGGTCTTCATGGTCTAGTTTTAGTCTTATTGTTAAGAACTGAATATTGGAAAAAATTGGAAGTATTTAGGAACTCATTAGGCCACTTATTCATTAATCACAGCACGGTATTGCAATAATTCTTGATATCAGTCCCTGTTGATATACAGTACAGTAAAAAGACTAATAGTCTAGAGAAGTCGCTGATGGCACCATTTTTGTTATTAACATGTACAATATGAGGTCTTCATGGTCTAGTTTTAGTCTTATTGTTAAGAACTGAATATTGAAAAAAATTGGAAGTATTTAGAAACTCATTAGGCCACTTATTCATTAATCACAGCATAGTATTGCAATAATTCTTGATATCAGTCCCTGTTGATATACAATACAGTAACACAAGACTAATAGTCTTGCTTGACGGCGCCATTTTAAGATGTCTATTGTACACTGTACAGTACAGTATGAAATCTTCTTGGTCTAGTTTGGTCTTGTTGTTAAACCACGGACCACAGGCACAGTACCAAAGACTACAGTACTGTACAGTACAGTACATACGAGTGTACAGTACTGTACACTGTACACTGAGCAGTCGATGTGATACGGACAGTACAGATGGATGGATCCTGCCGTGTACTGTACTGTACACTGTACAGTGTACACTGTAGCCTCAATCCAAGCCAACAATCGCATCATATGGCTTTGAGGGTCATCAGTTTCATTTGATGGACATCTCGCATACTGTAACCTAATGTGCGCTGTCTAGAACTAGGCATAGAATAGTAGAAAAAGGCAGCCGTAGGCTAAATAATAAGGGATTCAGGGTTGAAACGATCCGATCCGGTTCCAGAGCATTAAGGACTGTACTGTACTGTACAGTGTACAGTGTACAGTACGATTGAACCGTGACTGAAGTTAGACTAAGAGTGAGAGCGAACCGCGACCTCCATTTTGTTCCTGCTTAGGTACAGCCTACAGACGCCATGTTGTCCATTGCCTTTCGCCGGGTGCTACCTCGCCAATGGAATACATCCAAGGTATAATGATCAACCAATGTCAGAAGAGAATGCATTAACTCGACTGTTTTTCATACTAACGTCCTTCTTGGCCACTTCTTTTAGGTTTTATGCCAAAGAAAATTAGTAACAACAACCCAGCTGCTGTCGGATAAATTATTTGTTGTAAGTTTCTCTACTACAGCCAAATGATGATATTCATTCTAGTCTATTTATTCATCCATAACATCAGATTGTATCGATCGAGTTAGAGTAGTTCACCAATGATAGACTAGTACTTTACAGTATACGTGCTGCAGTAATGTAGAACGCCGTTCGATTCAAGTTTAGAGACCGATTGGATACTGTACTAGACAGGAACCGAAATACTCCTACAGTACTTTAACAGTCAATTGCCTCTAGTCCTCAAATCCATGTAGGAAACTC
>NW_002061451.1:0-3072 GCF_000150275.1 Trichoplax adhaerens
TTAATATTCATCAAACCATAATAATTTCATGTAGAAAACGATGAGAACAATATTAATCGTATTTATTTCAGAACTAGTGAGTGCATCGAAATTTAATTTTCACGCTAGGTAATAGATAATCTATAGTTAAGCTTTAGAGGTACTTATCAAAGAAGAATTACATATTGAATTCATTACCTTTTAAGTGGTAATAAACATGATTGCATTAAGAACTAGTGAGTATACCAAGATTCATGTTTTATGCCAGGTTGTCGCCACAAATCGTGATTTGTAATATTCAGAGGAAAAGTTACAGGATAAAATATAGTACGAAATGCATTGCTCGGAAAATATTAAATAAATAGACCTTGAATAACCCTAAATGTCACCACTTATACTCTTCAATAAGGAAACATACAGTGAAAGTAACTACTGACTTAAACATTAAATGCACACAGCAAAGTACAATAAAGGTAGAAATTTTGTTAGAGCGGACATATGTACAACTTTTCACCACACAACCTAACTCAAATATTCCTGTTTATATATAGTTCTATGACTGTACACTGTCATTGCTGGTGCTAGGACTTATTTTTTCCCCGATATAATATGATTATTGTAACTTTATAAATCTTACAACATTAATATTTATAGCCTATTTAGGTGCTATTTTACATTAGTATAGCTTATTGCGTAATCTTAATTATCACATCAGCTACGTATTACCTCTCCAAGGTGGCATCGATAAATAATTGGCCTCCCTCATCTTGGTATTTATTATACGTGCTCTAATTATCGATATAGCAATAAGCACTTTACGTCTTTTGCTAAGCATAGTAATAGTCTGGCTATATTGTAAGAGGTCAATATTATTCCACATTGAACAAGCTCCATAACAGTTGTTTAATTAGACTATCATTAGTTAGAACTTAAATTATCTTCCTACTAACTGCACATAATAAAAATTAATATAAAATATGTAATAAACTATCGCAAATAATATCCACGTTAGCTTAAGGCATTTACTTATCTTACGTAGCACTACAAATATGGATATTTTTCATATTAGATACTACTGTACTATTAAACTGTCGTAACGTCAAGTTAATACCATAACACCCTAGTAATTAATTGACGTGACTTCATTAAGCTAGCGAAAACGAGAAACACATGCTACAAACTTCATACTCAAGACAAAACCCACAGTAGTCGCTTCAATAAATCTACAGTACATTACACAGAATCAACGAAATACAACAAGCACAGTTATCTTATCTAACCAGAGAAAAACAAATAAATGCTGATATTCCGTAAATAGCGCGTCTTAAAATATCATATAGCAGAATATACTAGTTACCAGGTGCTTGAAAAGAATTAGAAATATTCCGAGGATGCATAGTTATCATGAAAATGTGTTCAGTATTGTCACAAAACAGCTTTGCAACAAGATAACGTAATCTACGATCAATAAGTCAATTCCTTGAACTACGTATCAAGGAACGATATCTGCACTATCACGAGCACTTTTGCTCTACTAGCAGACTACACAAAGACTTAAACGCCTCGTATTTTACGTTAAACACTAAGTTGGACAATTCTTCTTTATTTCACGATATACTGCATTTATATACTATTCCTCAATAGTTCATGAGTCATAGTTAATACAATTAACATTAGAATCATTTACTGAATTAGATATTAATTTTAGCTACTGCTCTCTTAATGCAGACAACAGTATTTACCAACATAGACATGTAATAACTAATACAGAATAGTCAGATTACGATATGTCCTATCACGGAACATTTCCATGATAATTTACAGTCTATCATAAGTAAATTACAATCACAATGATTCGAACTGTAAGCAGATGATTTGCATTCCCTATTATAACTATTATAATTTCAGTATGTGTATAAGTGTCACTGTCATAAAAAGTCAGTGCTATATTAAAATACAGTATATCCAAATTAGAAGTTAACTAAATAAGGATAGTCTAACAGAATTATCCTAACATAGTTATTTCTACTGTAATACAGTATTTAACACTGTAACAAGTATTAAGATCGCATTGTATTAGACAGGAAAGCGTACATCTTACTTGTGGGAACAGTAATAAATATAGAAATCAATTCGAACAAAATACTGAAACAGATATTTTTATAGTAAAGATTAAACTAAACCAGTAATAGCAAATCATCACTAAAATTCGTTTCTTGATTATTACGAGTAATCTATAGCTCTGCGGTAGAAGTACTTGTCAATGAAGAATAGTTTGTTAAATTAATTGTACTCTAATCAGTAACAAGCACGAATGTAAATGTGTTGCAATAACTAGTATAACTAGTAAATAAAAGGTAGTGGCTCAATTCTAGGTCATTTAAGGAAGTCAGTAACCTTAACTAAACAAATTAGGATAGAAAGACAGCAACCGCTGTTAATACGTTTATTTTCTTGCATTTTAATTTAATCAGGTGAGAACACTAAGCGATACCTCATTTGCTTTTGAGGGTCTACTAAATTTAAAGTGAAGAACACTTAACTGTTATTTTGAGCATCTAAGATTAAAGTTAGAATCAATGCAACAGTTAAGCTTATGAGGTTTATACCGAAACTGAATTATTTCTATATTGCTCATAATAGTCATAAGATATCGCTCTAATTAGGCACTGAAAGATAGTTACAAGTGGTACAATATCTCAAATAGCAGTGCGATAGGTCATTGACCGTATTTTTAATTATTACTATTTTTCTGAAATATCAGAACATTAAGTGAAAACAGAATTCGAAAAGTTGAATTTGGGAATCAAAGCAAATTAATGAATCTAAAATTTTTGTAAGTAATACAATTTAAAAGCATTTCATTCTGTTTGAACAATTAAAGACCAATAGTAAATATGCCTCGTTTGCAAATTTCTTTCCCTAATTTTCTAATTATTGTCATAATTTAGTAATTGGTGCGGTATACGGTATCGTATAGAAAGACTAAAGCAGAGTGTTTTACTATTTAAATAAATTTATAAAAAGAATATGTACAATCATCGATAGTTACGACAAAACTGATCCAATATTATTTTTGCATACAGTCTTATA
>NW_002061450.1:0-1735 GCF_000150275.1 Trichoplax adhaerens
TATCTGCTTCGACTCTTCTTGCATAGACATTTAATTCTATCAACTTGTATAAAAAGTTCAGCTCTCTAGCTCCATTATGGTATAAAGTATAGTAATTTGACCTTGATTTCGGTACTGTTCTTCCCTTTTTCCCAGTCTGAAAGGAAATGAACACATCGTACTGTACAGTACACTTGTACACTTGAATGTACAGTACAGTACATTGTTTACAAGTGTGCTCGCAAAAAAGTGCCTCCAAGGTGATTGGTGACGTTGTACGCTTTCAGTCTTCAGGTATAGCCAAATGACCAGCAAAAAAATCGATTCTCACATTTTTGTCGATGAAAAATCCTTTTCTGTCTCTCTTTCTCTTTCCTTCAGTAGTCCCTGACAAATAATTAATTGAATATAAGATGATCTACAACGCGTTGCAACGTGTACTAACTTAGTGATCGTGTACTTGAGATTGGTTACTTTACTTTTACAGTACGGTAGGAGTTAATGAACGAACGTGCGAACGTCCAATTTGAACGTCGGACGTTCATTGAACGTACCGACGTACACAGTGTACAGTGTTAACACTACAGTATATAGTGTACACTGTACTGTACAGTACAGTAACCGTGCATTTGTACAGCATACAGTACCTTACAGTACAGTACAGTACTGTACACAGTACACGATATAAAGTTACTGAACCTCTGACAGGTCTACACGGTACGGTATAAAGTTACTGAACCTCTGTTAAATGAGCACATTATCGTAAACCGTCAGTAAAGCGACGGGAGTTTGCACTACTGTACAGTAGTGACTCTGAAATACAAAGTGTTGTACTGTAAAAGACGTTTGTACTACTGTACTGTACTGTATAGTACTGTATTGGGGTGGGATTATACAAACTGACTGTATACACTGTACTGTACACTGTACACTGTACAGTACAGTTCGTCGACGTCCGATCTGACAACGAACGTACATACCGAACGTCCAAAATCGAACGTCCGTTGGACGTCCAATCGCTCGACGTCTACAGCACTAGTCATGTCTACTGTACTGTACTGTACTACTGGCCATTGCAATCTCCTTCATCGTACAGTAGCGTTCAATCGATCAAGCATTGAATTTTGTTAACCATTTTTTTTTTTGGGTTAACAAAGTTCAATGCTTGATCGATTGCACGCTACTGTACGATGTACGATGAAGGAGATTGCAATGCTGGCCACTAGTATGATACAGTAGACATGGCACCAGCCTTAAATGCTCATTGTTAAACTGTACAGCGTGTATGGAAAGTCTCCAAAGACTTTCCAGTATTTTTCCTAGAAATTTGAAACATAAATTCCTAACATTTTCGTTTAATTGCATAGGCAATAGCTTCTATGTCGTTTTGCTACTAGCTGCTGAAGGCCCACGCTTACTATGCATGCTGTATTATTTTCATACGGAACAATAGGTCTACGGCCGCATCTTCCTTTCCTTAGACCTATTGTTCCCGTATGAAAACAATACAGTTTAAACAATAAGCAGTACGTACAGTAAATACAGGCCAAAAATAGAAAAGTCTATTCAGCTCGATGGATGTTGCTTCTTAGTTAAATTGCCCTATTTTTATCGTTATACTGATCCAATCATTGATATATATTAACAATTATATGAATAGTGAACAATTTGCAATATGTTATGTATCTCTTTCTTGAAGATTAAGCTATAAAAGTTAAAAATGAAGTAAAAACGCTGCCCAAACCCGATCAAATTA
>NW_002061450.1:1785-3126 GCF_000150275.1 Trichoplax adhaerens
AATGTGCTCATTTAACAGAGGTTCAGTAACTTTATACCGTACCGTGTAGACCTGTCAGAGGTTCAGTAACTTTATATCGTGTACTGTGTACAGTACTGTACTGTACTGTAATGTACTGTACTGTATGCTGTACAAATGCACGGTTACTGTACAGTACAGTGTACACTATATACTGTAGTGTTAACACTGTACACTGTGTACGTTGGTACGTTCAATGAACGTCCGACGTTCAAATTGGACGTTCGCACGTTCGTTCATTAAAACTGGCGAACGTCCACAGTACTAGACATGACACCAGCTTTATCCTACTGTATGGCATACAGTACTGTACAGTAACATTTTCGTTTAATAGCAAAGGCAGTAGATTCTACGCCGTTTTGCTACTAGCTGCTGAAGGTTCACGCCTACTATGCATGCTGTATTGTTTTCATACGGGAACAATAGGTCTAAGGCGCATCTTCGCAAGATACGCCTTAGACCTATTGTTAACCTAAAAGTTCCTATGTAGGGCTATTAATAGAGTTAATTGATCAATACAAATTTAAATTTAAATTACGCTATCAAGATATATTTTATGAATAGTAATACGTCTTACACGATTTGAAAAATTTGTCGATCGATGAAAGTAAATTAACTATGACAGTAAGTTAATTAGCGCGATCATGGATTCTATACTTGATTGAAAAATGGTCATCATTTTGTGACGTCATAATATACGGATTGTACTCCATCATTACCAAAATATCAAATATTACTGCATCGCCATTTCTCTAGTCTATCCTTTCATGAAGCAAAATATCTTCAAATACAGTCTGTTCATTGACTTTACATGTAATAACTGTTATGTTCTTCAATAATAAGTTCACTCCGTGAGTAAGATTGATAACCGCATTTTATTATTAGTTGATCGGTATTTACAGCTACACGAGGTTACACCTCGATACGATTACAGTTTATACTTCGCACTACAATTAGTAGCTTATCAGTCCGCCTTTTACAATGTTATCACCTACTGTATTACAAGTACTACCATACAATCATCATACAGTACAGTATACGTACATATACAGTATAGTGTTTCCTTTATTTATGCCTTTATGGTTAAGATATCGTATTTAATCTATTACTAACTATATATACTGTACAACAATAACAATATATAATCAATCAAGCATAACATATCGAGTAACAAATTTGTACCTCGATGACAAGAAGAAAATTAAAAACTAGTTAACATTGCGGTTACAATTGAAATTCATGTTCGATTGCGTACGCGTCCGTCGGCTTGTAGTTTATCGATATGTACTGTACAGTACTGTATACATCTGTATATAGATACTT
>NW_002061449.1:0-1312 GCF_000150275.1 Trichoplax adhaerens
TTAACTTTGATATCGCAGATAACTTATTAATTAATTATATGTTATGGTTTATTATGAAATAGATATGTGAAGTTGATAGATCAAGAATCTTGAAACCTTCAGAAAATTAAGATTTATTGAACAAAACCTCGCTTACAAAGATACAATGGAATCGATCAACGGAGGACCTCCAACGAGAAAGAACTATTTTACTATACTAAACTACTCGCTTATATACTTTTCCGTGTGAACAATCTTAGCACCTTACTTACTACACACTCCAGTATTACCATCTCAAATGCAGGATAGTTTACACCTTTCTGGTGAAGCTCTAGTGTGAGCACTATAGCACTCCTCTTCAAAAGGATACAGTTACTAAGCTAGCTATACTGAATACTTAAGCCTCCAACGGAATATCTATCACACGTTGAACACAATAGCTACGGTAGACATGACTAAATATATCATGAACTTAGAATACAATATTACACTGTCTTACAAGGTATTACAGAAGTTGCAGTGTATCTAGATTTACTTGTTAAGAGTTGAAGGTAAACCATTGTATAGTGTATTCGCATCCTTATATTGAATAAGGTAAATTATTTCGATATGAAAATATAAAAAAATGATATGTTTATTACTCCTTTATTATATAATGCAAAAGATAAGACTCCTTCTAGTTAATCTAAGCTCATAACTTGCATAAATAGATTCTGAATAAGGAAAATAGAAACACTATACTGTTACGAAGTGTAGCTCCGTAAATTATAAATTAGGCAATAATAATTAATTAACCCGGTTGTTTACCATTGTAATAATATCTTCTTTAAGTAGCGTAAAGTATTTTAAGGTAGACGATGATAGAAGGTATAAAGGATTTTATTGAGATACAAGTTACAGGCTAACAATGATATGGTTGTTATAGATAAGGTATTTGAGATAGCAGGAATGTAGGAACTGACTAACGAGTTAGCGTACAAGGGTATTTATAGGTTTTAGATGGGATTGAGATAATGTCTTTATATGTATAGCATGTCGTCTATATGTAGTCATGATGTCGTACATTATGAATGTAATACAATACAGTACTTAAACGGTATATGATAAGTATTCGTACATTAGGATATTACTGTACTAGGCATCTTCTATATAAGATCATAATGTTACAACCATGAGCTCATACTAAGTTATGTTAATTGTCTGGGAGTAACTCCCTATAGTAACGTATACAATTTGTAGAAGGAGCAATTTACTAGCATGCCCCACAAATGAGTGGGGATGGTATAAAAGACCGAGCGAATTGCCATTCGCTAGTAGTAGTCGCTCCGGGCTA
>NW_002061449.1:1650-3081 GCF_000150275.1 Trichoplax adhaerens
GTCCTCAATCATACTGATCATTCACTTTGAAACCGTATTATAATCATTTTCTGTTAAACCTATACTTCAGATTGGTAGTATACTCGCATGTGTGCAATATGCAATACCATAAACTTGAATGGGGTGCCACGGGTCAATAAATAGCATCTTCCCTAATTACGCTATTAGGTACTTCTTCATAACATTGGTCTCCATTTCTACAAGTGAATTACTAATTAAGTGGCACCGATCATCATATTTTAAATATATACTGCATCCAGCTTAGACCTTAATATTGACTATTAACAGTAAATTTATGCTTCTAGTAGTAGACTAAGATGCGCCCTTTATGCACACTTACTTGCACAGCTACGTATTCATCATTTTTATTACGATTTAAGACCTCCATACATATACTGTCGAGTGTATTAGATAATTCAAGGATGACTACATCTTGGAAATGCACATACGCGTATACGCAGGCAAAAATCTGCCAAATATACTCCGCTGATAAAATTGGCTACTCATTGGTATATTAGTATGTTAAAAGTTAACTCGCCAATTTAATGATAGCATAAACCAGTAGCACGTTTAGATAAATAGCAGCTATGGCAAACAGAATGTATCCGATAGGATGTAACGGTAGAGGAATTTCCAAATGCCTGCAATGTAAAATAAAATAATTTAATATTAATCATCAGAACTCTCTGTAAATATGCAAATTTGAGTCTTTTAATCAATCGAATGTAATCTCGGTTAGCTACATCTATTTATAACATTTAAATCTAGTGTGTAATGTAATACGACCATATTGTCCGCAATTGTACGTAGTCTCTTGATATAGCTTATGCTATTTTAATATTGCATGATGTCATAGGTATATATGCTAAGGCAAATAGATTCAGTTAAAAAATATTTTGGCTAACATTTCTTCAAATTACCTTGCTTGGCTGAAATGCGAACGAACAAACATTATTGGAAGGACAATCCCACCAATGATGTTATTTCCTGACGTAGCTCCATAGGCTAACACTACAATGAATGCCTGGCATTAAAGAACCGATATGATTGATTACCATAACTTACAGAATTATGATCGATTATTCAATATTATAGTTCTGCATAATACTAGTATTAATTATAATTACAAAATTACGATATTATTCTATTCTGATATCTATCTTAAAGTGAATATTCAAGTTTATTTAAATCAAATTCGGAACTACTTTTTAGTGGAAGACAATTTTTAATTTATTGGTGTAGTTATGAAAGAGCTGCAAAACAGATCTAATGAATCAACACTAATATTCGAATTATTTAATTTATCATAGCGTGAAGTTAACAAATGACTATATTTATAGATTTGTTGTCTATAGTAAGGCTTCAATTTTAGTAATTCTTCAATTATTTATAATATTTTACATTCGCTATATGCATACATAGTGTAGTCAA
>NW_002061448.1:0-3101 GCF_000150275.1 Trichoplax adhaerens
ATAGATTTATCTTCAGGTTTTTCGCTATGTTGGCCAAGCTCTACAGTAGAATCTACAGCAACATCANGTGTTAAAAACAATTTTTGTTGAAAGTAATGATTTCAAGTAACGAAATATCTGTATTTTTATTTTATCTTTATAGACTCGAGCATTTTAATAACGACTACCGTAATTTATTTAAAATAATTTCATCGAACTATATCTACTCTAACATACTGTTCGCGTATGAATTGAAATGAACTTCCATTTACATGTATATTATTTTAAAATTTATTTTCTATCGGAGCTGACATTGAAATTTGAAGCTTATTTTAGTGACAATTATCGGAGAATAAATAGAACTATCTAGTTACACATCTAATATAATAGTAATGATTTTTTCAGAAATTGCTTAACCTTTGAGAAGTAATTTTTATGAAGCGTTCTTGTTACTGTTTACTGATTGATAGCAAGTACCAGTAAAGAACAATTAAGTTATAGTTATCGAAAATAGCATAATATGAAGCTGTAGTGCAGCCCCAAATATAGCTTGGATTGTGATTGAAAGACTGTACGAGAATAGTATTACTCGTAGGTTAGATTGTGTGATTTTGAAGATATCTATTTGTAGAAGAGGTTCACAATACGTGTTGTCTAGATATTATTGAGATGTTTATGTTAAGATTTCATGATAATAATAGAGGTAGCACTAATTATATTAGTACTGTGAGAGTTGCATTGTGATGCTTTAATTAGACATGTGAATGATAAATAGCTCGCGCGATGGTAAACTGTTATCTTGCGACTTAATTGGTAAGATATGAATTTAATGTGTAAAATTCATTCTGTAACAAAGGGTATATAAATCACGAGCTTTCGCTGTAATTCATATAGTCCTATTGTAGCTAGGTAGTTCTTGGTAGTTGTGAGACGAACCTAATCTATGTAATAATGTAAATTTACTAGAAACCGAAATTTGTTTTATTAATAAGATTATTTTATCACAGCAACAAAAAATTGAAAGATCTTGTTTATAGATCAAAATATTGATCACACCAGATTGCAATATTTACGATATTGAAACACGATGCAGTTTTCTTTACTGGCGATAAGTAACATTTTTTACAAATTCTTTGTCACAAATGTGCATGTTATTGTCGAAACAAATCATGAGAATGTGAGGTTGATAGATCAAGAATCTTCAAAACTTTAGAAAATTAAGATTTATTGAACAAAACCTCCTTTACTAAGATACAGCGTAATCGATTAGCTGAGGACCTCTAACGAGAAAGAACTAACTTAATATAATAAACTACTCGCTTATATACCTTTCCGCATTTACAGTCTTAGCACCTTACTTACTACACACTTCGGTATTAGCATCTCAAATACAGGCTAGTTTACACCTTTCATGTGAAGCTCTAGTGTGAACACTGTAGCGCTCCTCTTCAAAAGGATTACAGCTACTAAGCTAGCTATACTTATTACTTAAGCTTCTAACGAGTATATCTATCACATGTTGAACACAACACCTACGGTAGACATTACTAAATATATCATCAACTTAGAATACAATATTACACTGTCTTACAGAGAAATAGAACTGTACTAGAAAGTAAAAGTTAGAGGATAGATATTTCTCACGTTAAATTATCATTTTTTGTCATGATGATTTATACAATGTAGATTATAAACGATATTGTGAATATAAGCATAATGTACGGTTAACTATACAGGTATCTAGCTTTGTGCAGTAACTAGCTACAAAAGTTCGGTGTTGTGATATTTTCAATCAAGGGCTGCTAATTATGTTGATAGTTTTTAATAAATATTTGTGTTATAAATTATTACCTGAGAATAAAAACTATTATAATATAGTTTTAATTTATTATTATATAAGGATATTGCGATATAATTTTGTTACGTCTCAGTGATATCTTATTTCATGTACTACTGCCCTATCTATGTAATGCAAAATACGGCGCATACGGTGCCTTATCAAGATATACTCTCACTAAAGTCGAATCCTTGACAAATATTATATTAAATGAGTATGTTTGGAATTCAAAATCGGCTTGTCTTTGAAATATACATGTTTAATTTATCTTTAACTAATAATGGTAATAACAAGACGTTCTTTGTTGTAGTAGATGGGCTGATATCCATCTCAAGTATGGTGATAATATACTATCTTCAGGCATAAATGGTAGTCTTCTTACAGTGCTAATAACTTTCATACGATCATAACCTTTAACAATACATACTACCGTATGTATTGTTAAAAAATGCATCATTAAGTAAATTGTGGATTTGTTGTTGGTTAAATAAAATGTCTGTGGCTTTATTACTAGTCAATGATGATATAGTTTAGTTTTAAAAGAATTATTTGAAGTTGAAAGTTTAGAATCGGACTTTGCATCAATAAATATATGAGTGGTCTGTTAGTTAGACTAAGATCATTTAGAAGTCTTTCTTTTCAAACGTAGTCGCCATTGCCGCAAGAATATTATCGCCTATATGTCACACACCACTAGTGACAAAGTAGTCTACACACGCCAATCCTTGCGGAGAACGCCACTTACTAACTTAAAGAGGCGAGATTAGCTATATCACCAACTAATTCAGTTCCAACAACCGAATACTATGGTATAATTATAGCGTCACAGATGATGTAGACGAGATAGTCAGAGATTTACTATCATTTATTACTGAAGGAATCTTGGCACCCAAGATTATAGTCTTCACAATTAAATATCAATTGAAAACTAGTTGACTATCTAACCGACTAACGAACTAAAAAGGAATCTTCAGGCATCAGCCTTTTATAGTCTCGTCAGAAACTCCTGGTAACTATAGCTTAGCTTAAGATCATAAAATTGTACGCCAATAGATTAACTTGTAGATTTTAACACTGTGTAAGTGACTATTTGCCGAAGATTGTACTAGTAGCACTACGTAGAATGGCAATTGATATGTTAGTTGAATTTTGATTCATGCTGGGAACTCGCGGTTAAGAAATGAGTATTGACAGAATATTATCTTGTTGGCGACTTGATAAAAGAATAGTTTGATCTACTGTACAGTGTTACGCTAACTTACCTTTGCTTTGCTGGCCGCTATAT
>NW_002061447.1:0-1851 GCF_000150275.1 Trichoplax adhaerens
AGGCAGATGGATGTACAGAGTTGATGATCCCTCTATAAATCATATTAATTATGCTCAACGTTGCCGAACTTGGTTCGTCAATGAACCATTACCAGATGTTTATCTAAATGAATTACTACGAAGGCTATGCCCTTGCTCTATCCTTCAAGCTATTCGTGATAGACGATTTAGATTAAACTTGAATACATTTTACGCGAGATCAAGGTTTTCACGAAGAGTTTTCAGTGGCGAGCGTATATATCAACGATGCTGCTACTCTTTAGCAGGAAAATCTTTCGGTTCATTAATTACTAATTATCCCTTTGGAAGCTCATTTATTTTCAGGAATACTACCTTACAAGCCAGAAACAATGAGGCTCTAACGGATTGTTGCATGCGATCTAGCCTATGTAGTCTCTACTTAAAGAAAAGACCTATCAATAAATGTGTTGGATATAAAGCACCGCGAAAAGCGTGGTTCTGGGGTGATCCTCATGTAAGGACATTTGATGGAAAACTATACACCTTCAATGGACTGGGTGAATATATTCTATTGCAAACTATAAATAAAAATTTTCAGTTACAAGGACGTACAATGATTATCAAATATAACAGTAGCTGCGATCTTTACGTCTGGAGTATCTATGGAAGCTACACTATTAACACAAATGCTAACTATTGCTTTCAATGGACCTGATGAAATTAAAGGTATAACATCTGGTCTTTTAGGTACTTGGAATGATAATATCAATCATGATTTCAAACGACCACATGGATCATACTTGAATATCAATTCAACAGAATCCCAAATATTTTACAATTTTTGGCCAATTATGGATGATTAATGCTAGTGATTCACTTTTTACCTATTCTAATGGTCTATCGGCTAGTAATTATTCAGATCCAAACTTTACGCCAATCTTTGGTCAAAATATTCAAGCATTATTTGCTAATAATACGGAACTCTATAACCAAGCCGTAGCACAATGCGGTAATAATAGTGAATGTTTATTTGATGCTGCTGTCGTTAGTAAAGATACATCTCAGATATATCAAGATACAAGTAATCAATTAGAAAATTTCCCCCCTCAAATTTCTGGATTGACGACATATAATGTCACTTATGGAAATATGTTTACTACAACATTGAACATAACAGATCTTAATAATGGCGACATTGTTACAGTCGAGATGACTAATCCTCCAATAAATTCCCATTTCGATAGACAAACTTACACATTTACATGGAATATATCTACCTATGAGAATATTTCATTAACATTTGTTGCTACAGATAATAAAGGAGCAAGAAGCGAGCTTGCACCTCAAATTATTATGTGCTATTGCTCGAATAATGGCACATGCGATTACGCAGCCGAAATGGGTTACTGTTGATAATGTTGATCAAGTTGAATGTAGATGCAATCCTGCTTGGACTGGTAATCATTATACACAAGATTTTGATGCATGTGCAGATCAACCATGCTTCAGTAATGCTACTTGTAGAGTTACAATTGTCAATGTTTGCCTGGCTATACTCTGAATAGTGATAATAGAGGATGTACTGATGTTAATGAGTGTATTACTGGATCAAATAACTGCAGTAATGTCGCTACATGTACTAATCAAATTGGTTCTTATAGCTGCGCTTGTAATTCGGGCTATGTAAGCGATAGCATAAACTGTTATGACGTAGATGAGTGTCAAAATATGTCTAATAATTGTAGCCAAATTTGTAATAACACCGTCGGAAGTTATACATGTTCATGTATTCAAGGTTACGAGTTAGGTAGTGATAAACTTACTTGCGTGGATATAAATGAATGCCAACGATTTAGACCATGTGACCAAGTTTGTATTAATATAGAAGGA
>NW_002061447.1:2076-3113 GCF_000150275.1 Trichoplax adhaerens
AACATGTAGCGTTAGCGATCCATGCGATTTTGGACATAATTGTTCGCAAATTTGCACCTATATAAACGGATCTGAAATATGTTCATGTACGAAAGGTTACGCGCTAACATATGGAAGCCAGACTGAATGTGAAGATGTCGATGAATGCAGCCTCAATCCTAGTCCATGTAATCAACTATGTACAAACAACGATGGTAGCTGTACATGTAGTTGTATGAACGGCTATCGATTTGGTTCAGATGGTTGGACATGTGACGATATTAATGAATGTTTAGAAAATAATACCTGTAGTCAAAATGCAAACCGTACAAACGCACATGGTTCATATTGTGTTAGCGCGTAACCTTTCATGCATGAACATATTTCAGATCCGTTTATATAGGCGCAAATTTGTGAACAATTATGTCCAAAAATGGATCGCTATATGTTCGAACACAGCAGAATCTTATACTTTTTACATATCAAGTAGAGTATCAAGGTGATAATATGAAATTACGGGCTATACTCTTGTCTGTAGCGCAAATTATTGTCAAAATCGTGGAACTTGTACATCTGAAAATAATCAGCGCTTATGTATTAGGCATTTTGCAAAAGACCTAAAGAATTTCAGGCATTTTGCAAAATGCCGGATTTCGCAAATTGCCGGTAACATAAACTTACATCAGTACCGTATGTACATATTCCACATAAATTGTAATTACATACTCCTATCTCTGTTGTATACAGCTAATTATCCGGTTTATCTAAGGCAACTCGACTTTTTTGTAAATCTATGTCCCTACATCACAGCTTTAGCAGGGTAATTACAGTAAATATTTAATAACTAAGGAAGTGATGCAAATTTGAGGAATTTTTATTTGTGTTCGTAGTTAAGATTTCAGTAAACTGCTATTCCTATTTCACATGTAAAATTATTTCTTCATTCCGCCTAAACCTAATTACAAACAAAGCAGCAAGTTAACTGTCTGCTATACGCTCATTCATTACTTTAGATAATATACTTATGATTAATATTGACGTTAACGTATGTACCGGCA
>NW_002061446.1:0-1742 GCF_000150275.1 Trichoplax adhaerens
AAATGTATTGTTAGCAGCTAACAGTAGACTAATAAAGTGCTAAGCTTTTATCACAAACATGACGGTCTAACACCTTAAACATTTGATCAACAACAACATTAACAGTATATTATTTAATCAAGTTAATCGTAATCTACACAAGCTATAAAAAATTAATTTCAAAACGAGCAGTGTATCGTAACACCGAGTGATAGTCTTTTACTATCACTATAGGTTCGTGACCTCTAACTCTTAATCTGAGATATTTAAGTTAAGCAAATCCTTATGAAATGCTATAAACCGTCACAACCGAGAGAGTAGCTTAAAACCTACGTTTATTATTCCGCCTGTCCGTGAGAGTGAATTCAATTTGCACCTCTCATATAATTAGTCGAAAACGGCTAAGATAAAACAGACTTCGATTATTTTTACAAGCAATCATTTCCATACAAAATCATATAGCATAAGCTTACATCCTATAGTCAAGGTATTAATCTAATGCTGTTAAAAGCCCAAAATCAGCAGTTTAGCTTGAGTAAAATAAATTATAACCTTAATTTATAATAAGATGTACTTCTAAAAAAGGCTCGAGCTATTAGTGATGGGACTACTCCTTGAATAGTGTTGCAATTATCACTCTACGTATAATACATATCAAATTATGGCTACTCGTATCTAGCGACGTGATACATACCAAGGAACGTATTAATATCATAACCACATTAGTAACACAGGAGGTCTTCGTTTACCTTGTAAACTTTTATTGTTCTTTTACTAATATTGTATAGCTATGGTATACAACATCAGAGACTACAACGCTAGGTGCTTCTAGTCAAGTAACTGTACCATACTTTGTAAATATTTCTCTAGTTGTTTGGCGTAACAAAGTCTTCAAAAGTGAGTAATAGAAGATGTGTCGATAAAAATTAAATCATTTTTGTTTTTTCTCCTAATTTGCCTATTTACGGTATGTTTTAATACCGTAGTTTTTTCAAATTTACTAATAGATTATAATTTAGTGATTAGTCTAAGAAATTCGTACATTAGTATTTTTAAATATTAATTAATTATCGCTATATCTTTACATAATTTCTCCATTTGGACTATATATTCGGACAAAATATCAATTATCACAATATCTTAACTTAACGTATCTATTTTTACTAAATTTTAATTCTAAATATCAATCATCACAATATTTAGTATAAGATATCTATTGTCATTATATTGCCATTATATTTTAATATAATTTAATTTAATTTTCTCGTCATGGCAATTATAATACCTTGACAATCACGCTTAATAGCAACACTTCAATAAATATTATTTTTTTATGTTGGATTGGTTGCGTCTGATTTCGTAACCTTAAGTGCTAACAGGGCAAGATTTGTGCTCGAATCCGCATTGACTGTGTGTGATACTGTCAAAAATTACTTATCCACAAAATCGCAAGAATTTATACGAGTGTTACGGTTTAAGATATTATGTGATAATGTTATTGAAGAAGAAATAGACGGTTACGATTAGATAATCATAAATATTATGATCTGTTAATATTGTGAGATTCAATCGTTAATGGACTTCCATTAACGAATGTGTAGAAGTAAGGTACTTAATATGCCAATGACGTGTAATAACCAAAATGGCGGTTGTCACACTTGTAGGGAATCTGTTAGATCTTAAATTGTTAATTGGCGCTATAATATTATTAGCGCATAATAATATCAATTATCACATATTTGTTCGATAGTAATTAATAGGAT
>NW_002061446.1:2118-3119 GCF_000150275.1 Trichoplax adhaerens
CAAGGCATTCACATTAGAAAAACCTGGAACGTGGGATGTTTACCTGCCATATCTTTTGTTTGCATATAGAGAAGTCCCTCAAGAATCTACGGGCTACTCACCATTCGAATTATTGTACGGAAGAAAGGTACGTGGAATCCTAGACCTGGTAAAAGAAAATTGGACAAAGAAGGATGCTACCGCACGTACACCTTTGCAATATTTTGAAGAGCTCAAGAGGGTCATGGAAAAGAATTGGAGCTGGGCCAAGCGAAATTTGGAACATGCCCAAGACCGAGCCAAATATTACTATAATCGGAAGGCGAAGCATACCGAATACAAAATTGGAGATAAAGTACTTTTACTGCGACCTATGAAAACCGATAAGATGAGCTTACATTGGGATGGACCGTACGCTGTCAAGAGACGCATTGGCGAAGTAAATTATGAATTAGAACTTCCCGATAGAAGAAAGAAGACCAAAATCATCCACGTAAACTTGACGAAACTCTGGCAAGATCGGGATGGCCAAATAAACTTTGTAGCAGGAACCAATGAAGATCCATGGGAAGTACCATGCCTACCTGAGAAGAAAGGTGAAACGATTGCAGAAACGCTATTAGAAAATACAGATTTAGCTACCTGCCAAAGACGAGCTCTGGAATATTTATTCAAACAATTTCCAAACACGATTACGAATAAGCTGGGGAAGACTTCACTTATCAAGCACAAGATCGAATTAAAGGAAAATGCCATCGCCATTAAACAGAAAGGATATAGAATTCCCGCCGTCAAGAAGACTGCACTTAGAGAAGCAATAACGGAAATGCTCCAGTTGGGAGTTATCAGAGCATCATCTAGTGCATGGGCCAGCCCTGTTTTATTGGTGAAGAAGCCCAATGGAACGTATAGACCCTGCGTAGATTATAGAAAACTGAATGCGGTCACGAAGGTAAATGCCTATCCTTTGCCTAGGATCGATGATATCTTAGACACCATCGGGCATGCAAGATATATCACAA
>NW_002061445.1:0-3141 GCF_000150275.1 Trichoplax adhaerens
TATAGCCATAATTGTGTACTACTACAACCTTTCAAACTGCGATTAAATTGATACACCATATAATATCTGCATTTTGAATAAGGAAATCTTTAAAAATGGAACGGAAATATCTGAATAGCAATTGATTATTGTTAGTACAAGTTATTTATCTCAAATCGCTGCTGATATTAGATGAACGAGATTAGACTTGCCCTGAACCGATCATCACTTAGCATTCTCCTACTTATGAGATCGTATAAATAGGCTGCATCTATGGTTAACAGTTCTAGTTCTTATTTCAACAGATAACTCAGCGAGGTCTATTGATTATTAATAAAGAGTTCTTGAGTTATTTCGTAATTATTATGTTGACTATCTGGAGTACTTGAGAGATAATTGTTAAGGTTATTTCGAAAAACTGCAACATAGCTCCGTTATTGTAAGGAATAGATTTGCAAATAATGCAAATTTTGATTTTTGCGCTAAAAGATACATTAGTAATTTACAAAGGTAGCTAATAATGCTTAAATTCAGCCCTTGGTCACAAGGGTAGTTTGCAGTGTCTTCAAATAAATCCTTTTTTCTTACTAGATCCTAATAACTGTATAATTAACTTATAATTCTCCCATCGAAAATTAATAGGAGATCTACCTAATTTGAATATCTATTATCAGTAATAAGGTTGATTTTACTGCTATTTTCTTCGAACTGGTGTTGCGATAGCGATATTTATGATATTGTAACATTTTTATTACCATCATTTACGGTATTGCTATAAATATATTATCAATAATGTGTAAATTGATCCAATACTACGAGATGAATCTTATTTTCCTTTAAGTCGTGATGATATCCTTAAGCAAATTTAAGGTCTAGTCTATGTTTTACATCAATGATATTATATACGGCCGCATGTAGCAACATTACCAGACGTTGCTTGCTATTAAGAAATCCGTGCTATCAGAATATTGATCAATGAAGTTATGCTATTATCTAAGTCATCGTATAGATAATAGCTATATCTTCGATTAGTCTGCTTTATTCACCTTGATGCGAGATTCTCTAATAGCATAATACGGAATATTATACTTTCGTAATAAGAACTTTTAAGTAGGGATCCGTATTATTACGTATCATGCAGAAAATAATGCTAATGTAATTTCCAATCAGAGTTATATCAGCCAACCAGATTGGATTTGTATCACTAGTATGCTTCTACTATTTCGTGTTGTGGGCTAATTTACTACAGGAAATCCTTTATTGAATTGAAATTTGTTCTTAATAAAGTATCGTAGGTAATTATTACTTTCTACAAAGGCTAGAATCTTAAAATCAGTCTGGTTTATTTTGCATTTCGTATATATTATTAACTGCTATCTCTATGAGCTCAACCAAAACCGACTACTAAGTAAAGTACCGTAGTTGCCTCACATTCTGGTAACCTCCGTAGGAAAATACGTTTCCAGTCTTTTAGTAGACTGCCGTTACGATAAGTAGATAGCATAGAGATAGAAAATGTTCGTACGTCGATAGTTAAGATGTTTAATCATTTTTATCCTAACAGTCTATTACGAATCATAAATACTAGATACATCCTACTATTATCAATCCTTACAGCCATCTGGCTACTTATACAATATATATTCTTTATAAGGCCTAAAATGTACGGTAATTAGTAATTAACTTTATTCCAATGGTACGTTATACGTAAGGTATCACCATTTACAATGGCCGGTAATTATGAGCTACGAAGCTATCAATGCTATTGATAAAAAATATATGAATAGTAATTATCTTATTCCTCCTTATTCCCAATTAGTGAGTGGTATGACCACGCTTAGGTAGTTTTGCTTAATGATTTAGTGTTAATTTATTTTTGGACTGCTTTAAAAATGATATTTAGCTAGAGTACTGCAATGCTCTTGCAATCAAACGGTTTTATAAATTTAGTTCATGAAATGTGTTATGAATATAATTTTCTTCCCTTCTTTTAAATAATGAGTAGGTAACGATGATATATAGAAAATTTTCATAATCTGTGTACGAGTTAATACTAAATTTTAAACTAAAGAAGTGAATACTTTTTAATTTTTTCTCTCCAGTAACAATCTTACCGGGTACAAAATTTCTTTCTAGCACCATAAATTAATAAGCTACAGCATTATCAAGCTCACCATCAAATCACAGTGCTTGCTATAAGTAAAAGAATTAAACTATGAATTTACAGACTATATTTTGTCAAAGAGATAAGTTTGGATTTATGATGAGCGCTCCAGAACAACCAATTTACAATAGCACCGAAAAATTCCAGATTCCTATAATTTTCCTAATGTCATGCTCAATTCTATGCAGCAATCTGGCAATTCTAATCACTCCATCAAGTTTATCTAGAAAGATATTCAACTAGCACAGGCAGCAATTTATGCCATCGATCTATTAGTAATCAAAATACACATCTACTGCTCGATATGAATATCGAAAGGACATTAATTGATTCATCTTCATCTTTTAACATCACCTTAAATTCTTCTTTACTCAATTTTTACAAGTTTACCGTTATCAATCATCCGCAATATTATTTAATCATCAATGCTATATTGATAATAAAACATCGACATATTCAAGTATTTTCGTCATTTAAAGTCTAATCATTAATCCATCCATAATTTCGATTATTGGCGCATAGTCACTAAATACTACCCTTTCCATTGCAAATTGTACGAATTTATTAAAAATTCCGTAAATATCCAATAATTATATTAGTGGTACCAAGTTCAATTGTGATCTGTATCTTTATCGTACCTCAATTCCCGACTACTTTGATAGGTATGTCTTGCCCGAAGTTATAAACTATTTCAAATGGAATTGGATTACAATCGCCGTTGCTGGCGATACAGTTACTAAAAATAACATCCATGAAACTAAGTTAGTTTTACAACAAAATCATTTATGCTCCAATCAAATATTCTTTATTCGAGATAAATCTAAACATTCAGATATAAAATGTATTATAGTGAAACTACAAAATCAATCTCAATCACCAATCGTCTTACTTCTTGGCAATACACATTATTTATACTAGTTATTGAAACAAGCCGAAAGTCAAAATTTAGATGGAAAACATGGATTGGCTTGGTAGAATGATTAATATCATGGTCAATG
>NW_002061444.1:0-1635 GCF_000150275.1 Trichoplax adhaerens
ATATATTACTACGCTAGATCTATCGAAGGGGTATTGGCAGATACCTATAGAAGAAGAATCCAAATCTTATACCGATTTCACCACACCAATTGGATTATATGAATTCAATACTATGCCTTTCGGACTGCAAAACGCACCAGTAACTTTTAAGTCACTGGTAAATTCGTTATTCGCAGAATACAGTGAGTATGTAGCTGTATGCCTAGATGGTATCGTTATATTTGATCAGACGTGGGAGCAACATCTGAGTCACATAGCAAATGTTTTCAAAATCCTGGAAGCTGCAAAGTTAACATTGTAGCCTTCGAAATGCATTTTCGCAGAAGGAACCGTAAATTATTTAGGACATCAGATAGGATCTGGAAAACTAAAACCAAAGAAGTTGAAGTTGAAGCTATTAAACAATTCCCGCAGCCTGTGGTAAAGAAGGAGGTCCGAGCATTTTTAGGACTAACGGGATATTTTAGAAGATTTATCCCTAAACACGCAGTAATTTCCGTATCTCTGGTCCAATTAACATGCAACCAAGAACCAACAAAGATCCGATGGACAAAAAGACTGCGAGCTGGCCTTCCTAGAACTCAAACAATGTCTAACTTTAGAACCACCAAGCCTTACTTTGGTTGCATCGGATGAAGAATCATGACCAAAGACTGATGCGATGGGCCCAAGCTGTGGACCAATATCGATTCGATATAAAGCATCGCCCAGGCAAAGATAACTATGCTGCTGATACTTTGTCTAGGTTATTGTAACGTTTAAGCAATAGTTAAATTATAGTGCAAAGTAATTATTTTAGCGCTGTATTATTTCATGTCGCGATGCACTTCATGTTAAAAATTTGATACCCTGACCACAGTTTAAAGTGGGGGAGGGGGAAAAGGAGTGTGACAGTGTTAAATATTACATTAAAGTAGAAATATCTATGTTTGGATAATTCTGTTGGCCTATCCTTTTTTAATTAACTTCTTATTTGGATATACTGTGTTTTAATATAGCACTGAGTTTCTATGACAGTCATACTTATACATGTACTGAAATTAATACTTATAATAGGGAATGCAAATCATCCACTTACAGTTCGAAGCATTGTGATTGTAATTTACTGATGGTAGATTGTAAATTATCGTGGAAATGTTCCGTGATAGGACATATCGTAATCTGATTATTCTGTATTAGTCATCACATGTCTATGTTTGTAAATACTGTTGTCTGCATTAAGGGAGCAATAGCTAAAATTAATATCTAATTCAGTAAATGATTTCAATGTTAATTGCATTAACTATGACTCTTGAACTATTGAGGAATAGTATATAAATGAAGTACATCGAGTAATAAAGTGGATTCTCAAACATAGTGTTTAACGTAAATTACGAGGCATCTAAGTCTTTGTGTAGTCTGCTAGTAGAGCAAAAGTGTTTGTGATAGTGCAGATATCGTTCCTTGATACGTGGTTCAAGGAATTGATTTATTGATCGTATATTACGTTATCTTGTTGCAAAGCTGTTTTGTGACACTATAATACTTGTATTATATCCTTACTTTTTATGAACTTGTACTGCTATTTCTATCTATTAGTGGATATGAGAAACTCGTCGCCACCATAATCGATCGTTTCGTATCCCTCCCCGCTTT
>NW_002061444.1:1917-3143 GCF_000150275.1 Trichoplax adhaerens
ACTGCAGTTATAGGGATCATACTCATCATATGATAGCATTTAGTCTTATCACTAGTCTTTTAGTTTCAACCATCAAAGCCAGTTTTTTTCATACTACATTCCATGTATCTAGTAAATCTCCAACATTGGCGATCCCTTAATCATTGAGAACTATCATAATAACGGATGTTTTAGCTAAACTACGATGAATAAATAAATCTTGATTTCTTTCGCTTAGCTTCTTAGTTGAAAACCTAGCACAAAAGTGCTTTCTAGTTTTATGTCTTTCAAACAAAATTTTCATGCAGCGAATATTACTTAAAATGTCATCATTATAACTCAGATTATCCCGGCGTCTCTGTAAGAGAGATATTCACCGGCTTGATCTAGCAGCAGAATAAATTACTAACTGCAAATAATCAATTACAGAAGCTTAAACTAGATTCTTTTCTTCAGTAGTAATGCTTCCCATTTCATTACTATCACAAAATTTAAATACAGAGATTAATACATAATTAACTTTGCCAGTATTTAATCTATTTACAATGTTCTTCAAACTAATTCAGTTATGAAAACTATTATACACCACAAAGTTGTGTTCCCCGCTAACTGATTTACAGTTTCGATCATAACTTTATGTAATGGCTTGTATTAAGAATTGAGCGCTATTTAATTATTCATGCCACACTTGGCAATTTAGGGATACGCTAAAGCAAATTTTAAGCATTTTTCTTACGCCAAAAATACGAGTATATTATGACTGATGAACTGTTTTGGATTTACTTGTGATTCTGCAGTACGATCTGAAATCCAGTAAGCAGAACTGTAGTAAGTCATATCGTTCGTCTTTTTGTTAGGATTTTGATTGTAGGCAGTTTCAGTTCTGTGGTTTTTTTTATTTGTTTACTCATACTTAAAATTAAGTATTTGAAAGGTTGTTTGATTAAACTTTTTCTCGTTTTCTCAATAAATTTAACGTCAGTCTTTCCCGAAGATTTTTAGTTTTAAAAGTTTTATTAAGTCGACCAGCGCGCAAAGAAAGTAGAATGAAAGTTTGTTAGATGTTTAGTAGCTTGGTTTCTAAACTATTAATTTCATCATATTATATCAGTTACAGTTACATAACATCGTCATTTGATTTATTAAACCTTGCAAATTAATTTAAGGACCAATGCACTGGTTAACGGGCTTAAATTGGAGCATTGTAAACGGGATAATAATAAATATTAGATTAGGCTCTGCTGACA
>NW_002061443.1:0-1878 GCF_000150275.1 Trichoplax adhaerens
ATTAAGCCACCTGCCCCTACTCCCCTCCGAATTACTCACATCTGTTTACTTTTTTGACGATGGCTCATCGATGCGTATTTCTCTATTGGATACAAAAATAATAATACCCTTGATCGTTGTAAATCAATAACTACCTTATCGTAAAATAACTTCATAGAGTAACTGCCTAAATATTTAGCAACTAATTCCGAGAATTTTTAAACAAACTTTTTTGCGGTTTATGAAGGATTACATCTTAATACTAATGCAATCTGCAGCGAAATTGTACTTTAATGGTGAAAGGGGATCCAATGGTGAAATTCTTACGGTACTTCAACGAATCATTATAAAGATCACAGCTCATATTTTGAACTGCGGCTATGCCTGGCATGTTTGTCGAGAAATATTATGAAACAACATCAGTGCTGCAGTATAGACAAAATGACAAGTTGATAAAATATTGGGCCGTAAGCATAGTACTGTATTGCTAACTACAAACGCGTATATTTTTAAGGTACAGTTTTCGCATCTTCATATCATAGGCTTAAAGCAGTACACAACATAACGAAAGTAATTTATACAGAAATGCAAACTGCTTTCCATTTCTTTATGTGTATAAAAGTCAGGAAGCAATGTTAAATTGAGTACGACAGAACCTATCCAACATTAAGTGCAGTCATTGCCAGATTTTAGGCTTCCAAATAACTACACTGCTCCTAAAGGTACTCCTCTCGATCACATATGTAACAGTATTTAATTTGGTTAGTGAAAGATAATTCTATTCGCGTCTGTATTATCTAATAGTTCTTGTATTTACAGATCTACATCACGCATTACATGTAATTTCCAGAATATTTTCAAATTAAAATCGTTACATAACTGAATAATAACTGAACTTTATGCTACAAAAATATCGACGACAGATTTCACATTCTATCTTTTTGAACGTTACCTATCGTATCTAGTGGGAAATAAATACGCATATACATCTATACTAAAGGAATACTTCTTATACTGCAAAAAATAATAAATGTACTTTGCATTTGTACCTTCCTTTACACATATATAAAGCGGCAATACTACTAAAACACATCGCGTATAGTAATTATCAGATTCGAAACTTTCAATCAACATCAATCAGCATCGTGTTAGATCATTGCCTTCATTGATGAATGCACAGAAATATAAAAGCATACATTCTCTAACATTACCGTACAACTTTAACTTAGGCATTAAAGACGATTTTTCAACCACAGTACGTCTACACCCAGTCAATAAACTATCCCGAACACATGCTAAACTCTATTGAATGTTTTTCTGTTTTCTTAGCTGGATTTTACCACAGCTATGCTCATCCTGTTGAAGACAATTATCAAGCAAAATGAGTAGTTCTCTGCTTATGTCAACATAGGGTCACGAGTTCATTCTTAATGCATTAATAGTTTCGCGAAATAATGACCTGCAAGACACAATCGCTGTCTACCCATAATCAAACAATTAAACATCAAAAAGAGCTTTTGATACTAGTGCCATACAACATTCCATAAATACAACAGTAATGTTTGTCCGTTGATGTACTCTCGAAAATAAGCATGCCATTGCAGCAACCCTTATTGCTTGCTCGTTTATGTAAAACACATAATTCACATGATATCATCTGCACATGAAGAAAAGAATCAAATGAAAATACGAGTATATCGTACACGTAATCAAATAAAGTTAGACTAGCGTGTTTGTTAATAACTAGAAGAGAATTGTTACTACTTTATCTTGCAATGCATATAACATGGATGCTCAACATTTCTTANATAAAATAATAGAAAAAATAACTGTTAATATCGATTACTTTAGTAATATCCGTCGTTAAAATTCACCTGATCGCAATAGGCAATCAACATA
>NW_002061443.1:2146-3142 GCF_000150275.1 Trichoplax adhaerens
CTTTCATCTCATTATTATTAATCTGACCATTAATCCATCCACTTCAACAAAATACTAAATCTAATAAGGCAAAATTCCAGGCGTTAATTTACTTCCAGGAATAATGTTACGTATATAAACCGATTATAGCATTCTATTGAGTTTCCTGTCTAATTTTTGTGCATACCATTACTTAGATGGATACACGCACGAGTATAAGTCATCGGAATAATTGTGCCTTATCTAAGCTAATCTCTTTATCTGTATGAGTAATAACAATCATCTTGTTGTCTATTATCTAATAACAATAATAACCTATTAGCCTGATGATGGGCGTCGAATTTAATTCTAAGAATGTTAGAGCAGATGAATCAATAATTATGCTGATAAAACGTATACATGAACGCTATTGATTTAACTGCCGGCACATTGACTTAATCAACAGTCAACAAATTGAATTCACGAGGACAGCATCTGATGTAGAACTTCGAACCCAATGACTTATGAAGTCATGACTGTGCAAATATTATGTTAATAAGACTAAAACTGTCAAATTAACCGATGGGTTTTAGAACTGTGCTGAATCATCTTATAAACAGGTCGCGACCTATTTGACCGATGAAAAATATTTATCAATAAATGAGAATGCCAATCAAACAAAACAAGTCAAAAATAATGTAATGCGAACGGACTCTTATCTTGAACCTTAGACTTTCTTTTAATTTTATCCAATATGATATGCATATCAAAAACTTCATTAACAACTTCAGGCTACCTGAAAATAAATATTATTCATTATCGCATTGATAATACCATTGGGTTGGCAAAATAGTTATATGTTTAGATCAATTAGAATAGTAATACGTTTACAATCGTTACAAATGTAATAAATTTATAACAACTAATCAGAAGGATCTGATAATTTCACAAATATAATGACAAATTTTGCAAATAATCTGCAAACTTCAATTTGGTTCGAAATAATGACGGAAAAATCATTCCTGCAGCATGGAAATA
>NW_002061442.1:0-3146 GCF_000150275.1 Trichoplax adhaerens
TAGTTTCTTGTTGTCATACATTCTATAGCCTTACCAATTTTCCTCCTCAAACAAATAGGAATAAAGACTACTGTTTCATAGAAATATTTAGTTGTAATTTCTTGTGAATACAGTAGACTTTTAATCTTTCAAAATATCACATGCTTCGTAATTTTACTTCAATTCTTAAGTGATAGCAGTAATAGCCACCATTGGCTTCTTGAAGAATTTATAATTACGAATAAATATTCATACAATTCGAATTGCGGACATCTGATAAAGTAATCAGTGCAAACAATGCGAAAAAAATATGAGAATTGAATAACTACTGAAATATAAGAATATTTAGTAAGCTGAGAATAGACACTCTAAGATAAATACGGTGAATGTTATAAATTCTACGATAAAATATACAATGTAATAACCACTTAAGGGATCCGCTAAACAATAGCGTGAAATTTGTTTAGTTATGCACCGGATATTGTATTATATTGATAGCTATATTTCATATGGATAGGTGCTAAAGCAGATGGTATCTTGAAGTTCTGTCGTTTCACTGACAAAGATACCACATTCAACTTTTTCAATTTCGTATATAATGATTATCGTGACGCTAATATTAGATGATTGCTAATTGCTATATTATAAATTACTAATTATTGATATTAGTCAGTTACTTCAATATGTAAATAATTTATAGGACTTGACGTACTACATATGTGACGAATTCCGTCTTAGATATTAATAGAAACGTAAAATATTTTAAGCTGATTGATTGGTCCGATAAAATGCATCGGTTTTCTATTTCAGGAGAAGGGTTATTTAGCGAATGAAGCCTGATCTTAGGCAACTTTGCTACCGTATGTAAATCAGACGAAAAATATTTAAGAGCTGCAGAGATAAGCTTGAAATCGCTTTTTTGCTTCTTCGAGTTCTAAATGCTATAGATTAGAATCTTACTGCTGCTTAATTGATGCTTTACTATTCTTACACTCTATAATAAAGCTATTTTTCAAATTCTATCTTAATTGGGATAATTACTTATTGAAAATTAGATTAAGATTTGAAAGAATAGTTAAGGGATAATTTTATTACAGTTTGATAATGATTGGTCAGATCTTGCAAGAATTTTAATGATTTTCCAATCAACAAATTAAACCATAAAATTCTATTTTCAAGCAACAATATAACGTAATTAAGAAAGATTTTCGACTGTAAAAATGATAGCGAAGAGTATAATATCATTTGAAGAGAACTCGAAATTACTTATGTTCTAAGTGGAATCAATTCGACGTTTTACTAATATAGAGAATTAAACCAACCTGATAAATTGACCATCATAGCAATTATCATTAGGTTTAATGGAATAGTTCTTAGAAGCGATGATATTAACATAGTTTTCATCAAGTTCCGCATTTAGCCAAATGTCCTTCACCAGTTTTTGTTAAATTTCTCTAATAATTAGACAGTGATTGGAGATTTTGATTAAAAGTCTACTAAAATATTTTTATGACCGCGTAAAGCAATACCTTTTTGTCACGGTGCAAATACACCATGAATAGTGGAATAGGTTAAGTGTATGTGTCATAGTAGATTTCCACCTATATATGTGAGTTTGACTGAACTTTTATTACTGATGTGTAATTGCGAATGTTGCTCGTTAGTTACCGATTTAGTCATTTTCATGAATAAGTAGCGTTGTTTGTATTAGCCAGAATAAAGTAAAAATAGCTCGGTGTTGTAAAGTTTGTTAAGTGCGACTATGTTACGATTGGACCTTAAACTATATGACTTCTAGGTACTCAGACTGTTAGCGCTTCACGGGAAGTGAACACAGTAAATAACTGATACCGTACCTAGGGATTTTAGTTATGTTTTAATTTTAACTTTATTTACAAATATCAAATTCAGCGCGAGCCAGTAATTCGGTAGGCTACACTAGTATTGATCAGCTGTCGTGCCAGATGATGACTGAATTAAAAGTGACTCATTAATTTAACGAGAATATTGTACTTATATACTCGCACTTCGGTAATAGTACCAAAATGTTATCCCAGTAATAAGCTTATTACGATTAGTGTCCAGAGATGCTGTGCTACATAATTGTTACGGAGCCATGCTCCGAAATATTAATTACTATGTTAATTAAAATATCTAATTTAAATTGTTTTTTGCTTCAGTAGCTTATTAGATATTAATTAATGTTTATTAATATGTAATTGTTATTGCCAAGATATCAGAAAGTTCAATATTGTTGACGTGTCGGAGCTAACACACTTAGTCAGTAAACGTTAATTAATAACACCTTAAGTGTAAGGTGCAATTACTGTGCATAGCCTTGAGGCTCTAGTAGACTCATTAATTCATTTAATGTTAATTAGCGTTGACTTATACTGATCTATGTTAACTTCTTCTAACTGAACTCCTATACTAGGATATATATACTGTACAGTTTCAGTCGCTATGTCAAGAATATTCACAAGTGCACCATCGGCGTAGGCCGATACTATAAATAGTCGAACACTAGCTTAGCTGCTCTGTTCCATTTAGTCACTTGCAGGATCGCTTGACTATTATTACTAAGAATATTCTTACGTTTTTCTTTAGTAAATTTTACGACTAAGATGAACGTGAATAAAGTGAAGTATTTAAACCTATTACACATTAGTAGCTTATTTGTGTAGTTGAGAGTTAGTTCAACTACGATAGGTCCCGAAGTTAGTTGGGAACACGAGTACTAGTGAAGATAGTGTTTTAATTAAGACCCATTTTCTAGTTACATAGGAGATTTGTAACAATAATACGGAACATACAGTAATATTAACAATCCTAAAGGATAATACCATGTGAAGTCTAGCTTGGCATAGCGTGTAGAGTATACTATCAAAATTACAACAGGCTGCAGTCTAGAAGTGTAATTCTAGGCGGATGCTAAAATAGTGTTTGACAGTAGCAACATAGAGAAGCAAAGTACTTTACATTATCCTTTGTAAGGAGAGTAGTTCGTAACATGTATCTGCAGAAAGTCAAATTGTGACGGCATAGTCAGCTAAATACTTTAAATACCAAAAGTTATATAATCTGCTAGTATATACGTATATAATAAATACATGGCAAATAAGAGCTATTCATGTAATACCGTATTTAAACTGAAATCTAATAGATAA
>NW_002061441.1:0-3148 GCF_000150275.1 Trichoplax adhaerens
AAATGTGTCATAGCCTTTAGTTAGCTACAGTAACCGTAATTAGCATTAATTCTTTTTAACTGATGTTAATGTAGCAACAATAGTAAGACTAGCCATTACAGATCTAACATTTAAATTAACAACAGTGAAGTCAGGATAGTAAAGTAGTCTTACTAAGCTTTGACTTTCTATCTTTCAAATAATAGCGTAAGCAAATTACACTTGGCTTACCTCTGACTACTTTGTAGGTACTGGAATGATCAAATTCTATTTTAATGAATCCGGATAGAGTCAGTGATGATACGCCCGTATTAAGTTAATCCTTTTTCTATTTCTAAAATTGAGAGAAAAATATAAAACATCAGTCAACCGGAATCGATTATGATAAATTGTTGGCAATACTTAGATCGTTACACACAGTAGATTAGAAACGATTGCATCCAGTAAATAAATTTATCCTCTAAAACTGGGCTTGGACAAATTTGCTAGCATATGTAAACTCGACGTGTGGCAGTTTGCCTTAAATCTCCGTCAATATCTTGGCTTTCTGTGGAGTTCAATTTACTCTTTTCAGCGCTGTAGTAAAAATATAGAACTAGACTCAACAGTGTACTAGTGTTGGAACACCGATATCACGTCGACTTTTAACTCTACTCTAATGTAGCAGTATGGCAGCTATCAGTTTTCCTGATAGTTATATCGGCATTCATTATTGTATTATTTGTATACAAAGGGCTAGGCTTCCCACAGATCGTACGTATAGCTATTAATAGTAAATCAAGTATTTCCAGGAGGCCTATTTGTTTCAAGCTGCATCCTTGAACAAATTCGCATTCGCTGTCTTCATCAGAACTAGAGGGTGCGTATACCCACTAGAGGGTACTATAATAATTAATTACTAGTGCAAACTCCCGTCGCTTTGCTGACGGTTTACGATAATGTGCTCATTTAACAGATAGGATTACCATTTGTCGTACTCAGTAGACCTGTCAGAGGTTCAGTAACTTTATACCGTGTACTGTGAATATTTTGATATGCAAATGAGTTCAGAAAGGCTTTCTAAAGCAAGGCATTAAATAAAAGAGTATGACTACTACAGAAGAAATAATAGTTTATAATGTTATTACATTAAGAATCATAGCTTTTATAAGCTTAGAGTTTCTAATACCCTACGCTATATATAAAATATTATTAAAGCCATACTCTGATAGAATAATTACACATATGTCTGATATGGAATAACGGCACTCAGGCGCCGTTAAATGGTGTTGTTAAGATCACGTGACCAATAGCAGAACTAGAAAATCCATTCTTAGAGTAAGCCACTTTGTATGCGCGTGGATGACATAAAGAGGTCTAATAGTAAAGCATTAGGCATCAACTCATACCTGCGTCTACCAATACGCCCAGTATACGGATTTCCCCATCCATCGTTGTAGGGCGTTGCAGTCCATTCAATGGCTTGACAAGAAAGCCATTGAAATGAAAATGGCCAAATTAGAAATTCAAAATCACACTTATAGAAACTTACTTTTCCAGCCTACTGTAGTCATGAGCAGTGTACTGCATTGGGGGCTAAATTAGTAATGTAGTTAGAGTATTCAGTGATGCAAGCAGTTATTCATCGATCTCTGAAACAAACATAGCATTAGGTCAATGATGGCAATGCTTCCTCTTGCTTTTCGTCCATTTTGTCCTGATGGACTTTATTTGTATGCTCTGTCATTTCATTGCTAGAGGCTCGCTATCAAGCCTGTCCCTCCGGTTCCTTCGTACTCATAGAATAGTTCTATTTGAAATATTCTAGGAACAAGCACAGCTACTGTAGTTCAATCTAGGTGATACTTCCTCTTTCTTTTTGTCCATTTTGTCCTGATGGACTTTATTAGCATGCTCTGTCATTTCCTTTGCAAGAGACTCCCTATCAAGCCTGTCCGTCTGGTTCCTTCTTGCTCTTAGAAAAGCTCTATTTGCAATATTCTAGGAACAAGCACAGCTAGTTCAATTTAGGCATTACTTCCTCTTTCATTTTTGTTCATTTGTCTTGATGGACTTTATTTGCATGCTCTGTCATTTCATTGCAAGAGGTACCCTATCAAGCCTGTCTCTCTGGTTCCTTCTTGCTCATAGGAAAGCTCTATTTGAAATATTCTAGAAACAAATTCAGCAGTTGCAGCATGAGTTCAATCTAGGCATTACTTCCTCTTTTTTTGTCCATTTTGTCTTGATGGACTTTATTTGCATGCTCTGTTACTTCATTGCAAGAGGCTCACTATCAAGCCTGTCCCTCTGGTTCCTTCGTGCTCATAGAAAAGCTCTATTTGAAATATTCTAGAAACAAATATAGCAGTTGCAGCATGAGTTCAATCTAGGCATTACTTCCTCTTTTGTCCATTTTGTCTTGATGGACTTTATTTGTATGCTCTGTAATTTCATTGCAAGAGGCTCACTATCAAGCCTGTCCCTCCGGTTCCTTCGTGCTCATAGAAAAGCTCTATTTGAAATATTCTAGAAACAAGTACAACAGTTGCAGCATGAATTCAATCGAGGCAATGCTTCCTCTTTCTCTTTTATGTCCGTTTCGTCCTAATGTACTTATTGGTATGATCTGTTTTTATTGAAAGTAATCTCGCTAGAAACAAATACAGCAGTTGCAGCATGAATTCAATCGAGGCAATGCTTCCTCTTTCTCTTTTATGGCCGTTTCATTTTAATGTACTGTACTTATTTGGTACGATCGGTTTTAATTGAAAGTAATCTCGCTAGAAACAAATACAGCAGCTACAGCATGAATTCAATCGAGGCAATGCTTCCTCTTTCTCTTTTATGGCCGTTTCGTTTTAATGTACTTATTTGGTACGATTGGTTTTAATTGAAAGTAATCTCGCTAGAAACAAATACAGCAGATACAGCATGAATTCAATCGAGGCAATGCTTCCTCTTTCTCTTTTATGGCCGTTTCATCTTAGTGTACTTATTGATACGATCGGTTTTAATTGAAAGTAATCTCGCTAGAAACAAATACAACAGCTACAGCATGAATTCAATCGAGGCAATGCTTCCTCTTTCTCTTTTATGGCCGTTTCATCTTAGTGTACAGTACTTATTGATACGATCGGTTTTAATTGAAAGTAATCTCGCTAGAAACAAATACAGCAGATACAGCATA
>NW_002061440.1:0-1785 GCF_000150275.1 Trichoplax adhaerens
TGTAGCTAGCTTTAGCAATCGAATATGGTGTAGAAAGCATGTTACCGTAGTATGCCATAGCCGTGATGATAAGAAAATGAGGAAAAATTACTGGAAAGGTAGAATAGTACAGCAAGCTCTCGGCAAGTGGTAAATTCCCCTGAGCCATAAGTATTGACTGTTTTGCTTGCGATGAACGATTCAATGATATAAACAAATATGGTTGTCTTAGCAATGCAAGCAGGGATAGCAATCAGTGATTAAGAACAACAAGTATCAAATTAAATCAAAAATAAAGGATAGGCCAGTGCACTAAAGCGGCACCATTCCAAGAGAAGAAAGAAGGCAGACAATTAATTAACAGGATCAGAAAAAGCGAGTAAATTGTTGTGATGGCGTTATTGTAGCCATGGTATAGCCATAGCGATACAATAAACGAATGGAAGGTATAGCCATGGATTACTTAGTAGCCCTGATACAGCATCTCTGTAACATGATCTGTTTGAGACACGGTTGTGCTTTAAGGGATAAATTACAGTATACTGTACAATATTGCAAATTGAACATGGAGATTGAAAGAATGCAATTAATTATTGATTATTTTGAGACCGAACTGTTGATGTAATCGGTTATATTAATGGCGTGACTAATTGCTCCAAAGTGTTATAATATTTTAAGAGGGATAAATACGTTATACGGGTATTTCTAATAGGAAATCGATTCTTATTCATGCTGTATCGACGAAATTACTATGCTAAAAACCTCATAAAGAACGTAACAGAACTTAATGTAAGTAAAAAACAAAAAGGGAGAGAGGGGAGGGGAAAGATTTGTTCTGATCTCCGTGTTCGGCTGTGAATTTCGTTGCGCCTCTTTCACGGCGGTTCGAATGTCATCAATGATTCTATATCATTCTTGTCGATAATAAATTGGGGGAGAAAATGGCGGTAAAATTACTTCGCGATAGCCACTGTGGGCTTGCCAATCTAAATTAGAGGCAAGTAGGAATGACTAAACCAAACAAAATATGGTTTATATCAAGAGCAATCGATCTCAAAGTATTAGGTAGGAGGAAAGAAATTTACTGAAGTCCTACTGACGTGGTTTTATTTCATTATCAATGAACAACTTTTATTGCTAGCAACCCCCAAAAGAAGCAACTCAAAGCATAATTACCTCGAATTGAGCGCCTAATTACTTCAAGACAATCGATCATCCCTTCAGTTGTGAATTTCATCAAGTTTAGTTATTACTACTTAATTTAAAATATAGCAGTTTGATAGCAGACTAGACTAGAGTAAACGGCTGTTAGAAGCATAGAAGTTTAAAATGATTCCAACACAGACTGTTGAGTGAATTGTATCCAAGTATTGCGATCTGTGCTTAGCTAGGCTGTTCATGGATTTTTTTTCTTTTATATTCCTATATAGCTAAGCAATCTAAAATAGAGCAACATGAAAGGAGGCTTGTTATGTTTTCTCTCCCTTCACACTTATTTACGGTAGCCAACAATGCATTAAAGTAGATTTCAAGTTATGAGATCTCCACGTTTATTAATTTTCTTCATCAAAAGACATAATGGCTTTTAGATCCCTTTTGAAATCTATCTTAAGTTTACAGTAACAACGCATATCTGTTAGTGATTGTTGTATGATACCGTAATAAATAATTAATTAATTGAAAGTTAACGGCTTTCCGATTTACCACATCGTTTTTTTATCGTATTAATAAACATTAAATTAAAATGAATAAGGAAGTATCCTCCCTATTAGCATAGCTGTTCGATTTCTGTAATTGATTAGCTTT
>NW_002061440.1:1835-3206 GCF_000150275.1 Trichoplax adhaerens
TTTCTCTCCCTTCACACTTATTTACGGTAGCCAACAATGCATTAAAGTAGATTTCAAGTTATGAGATCTCCACGTTTATTAACTTTCTTCATCAAAAGACATAATGGCTTTTAGATCCCTTTTGAAATCTATCTTAAGTTTACAGTAACATCGCATATCTGTTAGTGATTGTTGTATGATACCGTAATAAATAATTAATTAATTGAAAGTTAACGGCTGTGAGGTTGATAGATCAAGAATCTTCAAAAACTTTAGTAAATTAAGATTTATTGAACAAAACCTCCTTTACGAAGATACAACGTAATCAATTAGCTGAGGACCTCTAACGAGAAAGAACTAACTTACTATACTAAACTACTCGCTTATATACCTTTCCGCGTTTATAGTCTTAGCACCTTACTTACAGTACTACACACTTCAGTATTAGCATCTCAAATACAGGCTAGTTTACACCTTTCATGTGAAGCTCTAGTGTGAGCACTGTAGCGCTCCTCTTCAAAAGGATTACAGCTACTAAGCTAGCTATATTTAATACTTAAGCTTCTAACGAGTATATCTATCACATGTTGAACACAACATCTACGGTAGACATTACTAAATATATCATCAACTTAGAATACAATATTACACTGTCTTACAACGGCTTTCCGATTTACCACATCGTTTTTTATCGTATTAATAAACATTAAATTAAAATGAATAAGGAAGTATCCTCCCTATTAGCGTAGCTGTTCGATTTCTGTAATTGATTAGCTTTTATAATCTTCGATACTAATCTCAGTTGCATAGCGTACATCCGTGTATTATATCACTCAGCCTATTAATGTTAATATCAGTATGCTTAAAGCCATAACGTTCGTTGGTATCTAACTTTTTATTGTTAATGCCTTGAATAGCTCCTAGCGCTTAGCTCTTGGCAATTCGCAATCCAGCGATTTTAATAAAATTGGCCTTTGTTATAGTAAAAAAATATCATGAAGAATGGAGGATGTATAGTATTGGACTAATTAATGCTATTCTCAATAGTAGAGTCCTAGAAACTATTACAGGTGGACCGTTACTGGGTTTTATTTCCGTCGGAATTCTACTATCACTTACTATTCTCTGATTCTATTGGATTTATTCCTAAATTTGAACTTGATCGAGATACAAAAAATAGTAAATTTGTCAGTGCTTGCATTAATCTTGACCGCTAGCCTCAAATCCTGTGTAAAATTAATAATTTATGATCGAAAATGATTAATGAGTCTTTCTTCGAAAATCTGTTAAAATCATAGCTAGCGTGTAATGCTTCATTAATTTCTAGAAATACTGCAATATTCATGACTAGATTGAGTATTTACGAAGTCCTTAACGAAACAATTGCATGTC
>NW_002061439.1:0-1670 GCF_000150275.1 Trichoplax adhaerens
AAGAATGATTTTCCGACGGTATTATTTCGTACTGTATGAAGGAATTATAACTTACTTAGTTACCGTGAGCTTATACATTAAGTGTTCTTAGAGACTCTAACGTACTGCATTTTCTGAAAAATTTTTTCTTTTATACTCTTAGCTATCAGCTGGGCTTTTGCAGATTCTGTTCCGTTAAGTACATTGCGAACGAACTTGATAATATTTACGTTCATCTAACGAACGTTTCAATTCAGAAGCGAGGGGTAATGCTTGGTCATTACGATTGACAGTGTGTATTGTAAATAATCGTTTTACTGAGCTCCTTAATTAAGTAAATCCCTCAATTAGTAATTTTAACTAGCTTAACGTCCTGTCGTTTCACTAACAGAGATACTTTACCACGGTCCGTTAATTAATCGTGATCCAAATTTGCGCGGTCATTATTTATCACTACGGAGCTGTTTAATACTGCTGAAATACAATACGTCTGACGCTTGTACTGTACATTAATTGAAATTACTCTAGAATACATCAATTCAAATACGTGATTAGACTGTAGTGATATACTACAGAGGCCGTATACAGTATTATACATTTCCCAAGGTGTTCATCAGTGCATTTTATTAATGTACTATGGATGAAGGAAAAAATCTCTACGTTACTGTATGTACTGATATTTAAGATAATCTGTCTTGAGCAATCGTTGACCTACTATAGCACATTAACCTCCAAATATGAGATAGTTACAACTGTGAAAGTGTTACCCGTAGTGTACACGTTGCATCCACTAGAATTTTAATGAGTGTGATATATACCAATCACGAAATTCCAAATTTTAGAAAAATAAGGGCTTTATTGAATCTTATACAAAGATCAACTACACAGCTCTATTTTAGCCGAATACTACTACTAAAGACTTCTAGAACGAACTAACAGAATAATCTAAAGTTGCATGCTTTTATACTTTCCGTAGCATTCGCAGCTACAATCCGCATGGCAACCTTTTACCTTATTTTACACATAGTTAAATTATTCTTAGTAAGACTATTCTACTTCGGACCATCATTAATCCAATATGGATACGACTACAGTACTTACGTAGACATTATTCACACCAGCCAAAGTACAATGAATTAACCATATCCTAATATATGATTTACAGTTCTATTTTTACCTATAGCCTTATTAGTAACTCAACAGCTTACTGTATATAGTCATCTGTACTCTAGCATAGAGTCTCTACCACTACAGTCTATGGTTATAGCTACTAAATATCTCTTAGGATAAATATCTACCATACATTATACTACACATGGCTAACAGTCTACAATCACAATACTAAGTTACATTACAATGAGACATCGTTATTCTGGTATACTTGTCCCACCCACCCTCCCTTGAAACGAGCAGCGCGGGGGTATTTATACTACTGTTAAATGACTCTGATTATGGGTTCATTTCAATAGGTCAGTATAAGATTCTTACAGTACTTTTAACCTAAAGATTTCTTCATGTAAAACGAATAGCTCTAAGGTAGTAATTTCTGCAGAGTACTGATTATTAAAATAGTATTCGTTATATCGCTAAGGGTGGCCACTGGGCCTTTAAATTTTGATTTCATGTAATATTCTGATGAAAATTGAATAAACATAGAATCTTTATAGAGTTTTCTATACAGCCATTTTGAT
>NW_002061439.1:2178-3168 GCF_000150275.1 Trichoplax adhaerens
ATGATAATACTATCTGTTAATTTATTAACAAATTGACCATAAACGTATATTTGACAGTTTCGCTCACCAACCTTAACATAGCATTAATACCGTATATAGTAACCATCCTTATTCAGTAAACATACTAATACGAAAGTTACTTAACGAAATTTGAATTGGTATAGAAATGAATGATCTGTAGGGTTTATGTGAATATTATTGAGAAGGTAGAAGTGATTGATACACATCAGTAGGTACTATTAGTTCTATTGCTCTCTTACAATTCGTAGTGTTATCCTACTGTAGTTCCCCTGTCCCGATTACTAATATGAAAGTTACTTAACGAAATTTGAATTGGTATAGAAATGAATGATCTCTAGGATTTATGTAAATATTATTGAGAAGGTAGAAGTGATTGATACACATCAGTAGGTACTATTAGTTCTATTGCTCTCTTGCAATTCGTAGTGTTATCCTACTGTAGTTCCCCTGTCCCAATTACTTTTGATTTCTATACTGTATATAGTAACCATCCTTATTCGGTAAACATACTAATACGAAAGTTACTTAACGAAATTTGAAAAGTGATTGATACACATCAGTAGGTACTCTTAGTTCTATTGCTCTCTTGCAATTCGTAGTGTTACCCTACTATAGTTCCCCTGTCCCGGTTATTTTTGATTGCTATATATCATATTACAAAAAGTATTTCTAAGAGGATAATGTTCGTTAGTCAGCGATCTGATAGTTACTGAACCTCTGTTAAATGAGCACATTATCGTAAAGTTACTGAACCTCTGACAGGTCTATCAAATGGTAATACTATCTGTTAAATGAGCACATTATCGTAAACCGTCAGCAAAGCGACGGGAGTTTGCACTAGTGAATACTGAAGCACATAATCGAAAAGGAAAATGCATTGTAATATCGAACGAATGTAGTCGGTAGCTTGACTGTCGACTGCTTTGTTGTCCGTTTACTCGAGATTTCCTCATTTCTATGACAAATTAT
>NW_002061438.1:0-3129 GCF_000150275.1 Trichoplax adhaerens
CTTCACTGGCTCTTCTGAACTTATTTGTTCTTCAGCTTCTACAATTTCAGCTGGTTCTTGTGAAATCATTTGTTCTTCAGCTTTTACAATTTCAGCTGGTTCTTCTGAAGTTATTCGTTCTTCAGCTTCTAAGGTTTCAGTTGGTTCTTGTGAAGTTATTTGTTCTTCAGCTTCTACAATTTCAGCTGGTTCTTATGATGTTATTTGTTCTTCTGCTTGTACGACTTCAGCCGATTCTTCTGCTTCTTCATCGGATGCATGCTCTTTAATTTCTGTAGCTTCAGTTGATTCTTCCGAAGGTGCTTGTTCTTCAGCTTTTACAATTTCAGTTGCTTCATCAGATATATACTCTTCCGCTTCTGTAGCTTCAGTTAATTCTTTCGAAGGTTCCGCAACTTTTACTATTTCGGTTGCTTCTTCACTAGATTTATGCTCTTTCGTTTCTGTAGCTTCAGCCGATTCTTCTGAATGTACTTCTTCTTCAACTTTGACAACTTCAGCTGTTTCTTCATCCGGTATCTGTTCTGTATGGAATAAAATAACAGTAAGTATGATTAAATCAAACAGGAAAAATATAAGCTACGAAGCAAACAAATAAATCAGGTTTGGTTTCATATAATTTTATCAATAAATTTAGCCTAGGTATTATTATATGTAGGATACGGTACTAATGATAGTTTAGATGTAGTTGTAGATCTTCTGTTACTAGCGATATGGAATAAGGTATTGCAATGTTAGATAACTATATATTAGTGTATGTGCTGTTCATATCGATTACGATACTAGCTGGGATGTCAGTATATAGTAATCAGTTACAGTAAAGGTATACGGTCTTGGTTAAGCCTAAAGTAGATCGGCTGCGATAAGTAGGTCATTATTTAAGGCAAGGACCGCGTGTAAGGGAACACATGTATTTAGCTGTTCTTCTCTGTAAGGGCTACAAGCCGTGAGACAAAATAGGAAATAAACACCCATTACATAAACTACCGTAGAGCCTTCACTCATACTACATTTTAGATATTGAGTGATCCAACCGCCGCATTCCGACACAGAATCAATAACAAACTAATTAAATACACAGCTACTGTAGTCATTGCGTTATAATATGACGGCAAGCACGGTTAAATCATACAGGAGAAATATAAACTACGTGGTAATAATAAATCGATTTCGATGTTTACATAACTTTTATACCGCATTAGCTACTTGATATCTTGAAGGCGTACTATCTTATTGTTGTCGAATAAATGAACGCGTGAACCAGTGACTTACTTTCGATAATCACCTATCCTTTATATGCACGCTCCTGTTAATTAATTTATATGCTAATGTCTCTATCCTCTTAATGTGCTATCCCGTGATGCAGTTTTTGCGCTATAATGTAATTATAAGTTGCCGTCAGTATTAATCGAAGACGATCAATGCACATAACAACGAGCTTGTAAACTCTGTAAAGACTAAAAGTAGGCCGAAATGGATTCTTTACGAGATAAAATATTATCTTCTTTGAATAATAGTTATTTTCATGATAAAATAGATCATACATATAGCATTAAAATTAAAGTACTCAACCTCGACGATGATAAAGAACGCAAAGATTTACTCAGTAAAATACAAGACTCCATCGCAGAGGCAAAAAGGAAACAATTTTTAATTTTTCTTCTCAAATTCAAGCAAACTCATTGGATGACAACGGTGATAAAGCAAGATTCAAATAGTCTAAAAACAAGAGCACACTTTTTGAATTCCCATCTAGACTCCAGCAATTTACAACCAAATGCATCTTGCGATTGTGAAGCATGGATAATAGACTTCATTCAAGCTATGCTGACTACACCTGTATTTGGACGAGATAATTACAAAGACAGTATAGATAAATTAATAAAAATCAGCATGATGAATAAAAAAGATGACATCATGAACGCAAAAATTAGGGAAAAGCTTTCCTTTCATTTCCTAAATCATTATCGGCTAACAATTTCAATTTTTTTTTCCAGCTACGAAGAATTATACACGTATGCAATCTTATCAATTAGTGACCTTGAAAACACTTCGTTGCTGAAGGAAGAAATAGAATATCATAAATTACGAATAAAAACTTCAAATCTTATCAAACATTTTCTTATTGTGCCTATACGTACTAATGCTGGAGATAGTATTTCAATGGTGATATTTAAAAATGGCCCGCAGGAACCTATCTATGCTTATGCAACTCATTCGCGCAGAGGAAGTCAAAATCTTGATGAGGATATCAGGAAGAAAGATTTCGATTGTCTCCAAAGTATCCTTCGAGAGTTTTTTCATTCATGTGATCTGGTTAAATTATCAGTAAATATGGAAGGTTGGCAAATTAATCACACATGGACTTCAGCATCAGTAACAGCTATTGTGGAAGCAGTAATTATTGTAACTGACTGTACAAAGTTCATAGATAAACCACAGAAATCACAAATGCTACTTGCTTATATGAAAATGGAGATGGAACAATGTATCAAAGCCATTGATACAAATCTTAACACCAATAGCAAGAGGAAACTAGAGCCAGCTCCAGAAGGAATTAATGACGAAGAATGCATTGAAGCTGAAGATAGAACAAGTGAAAATGAAATGGACCACGGGCTAGACTGTGATAACATTGGATATTTACTATATACAAAATGCGACATCAATGATCAATTAGATGATGTCTTACCAGTAATGGATGTTGACGTTAAGGAAAATTCCGAATCTGCAGATACGAATGGTTACGTTGATGATGAAATGAGACGTTTTCTATCCGAAGATGATGCTAACTCTTGGGCGAGTTCAAATGTTTCCATTGAAAATCACTCTGACTATTTGAGAAGGTTTCTAGACCTATCAATGAAGTATGATAGTCGCTTTATCATTCTACCCATCAGATTTGAAACGACCCATTGGGCTATATTACTGATTAAAAATACACATGAGGAAGAGCATTCAGAGAATCTTGAGGCATACTTTTTTGATCCAATTGGTCCTGATAAAATCAGATTTGAAGCTGTCAAATCTAATTTTAAGTTAAAGAGGGTCTATAATCTTTCGATAAAGCTATCACAGGAAAAAAATGAGAATCTTGGTACATGGGTAGCAGTAGCAATAAAAGTAATT